>NC_050574.1:362370669-362670669 GCF_011100635.1 Trichosurus vulpecula
GCAATATGGTTCCAACCTATCAAAGTGATTTTCCTAAACTAAAAGCCTGACCATGTCACCTCCTCTCTCTCCTTTTCAATAAACTTCAGTGGCTCCCTATTAAGTGTAGGCTTAAATATAAATTGTTTTCTAGATGTTGAAGCCTTTCACATCCTGGCCTCTTCCTGCCTTTCCAGTCTTCTTACACTTTACTACTCTCCACACATTCTGTGGTACAGAAGTAACTGGCCTACTGGCCATGCCTTACTCCATCTCTGTTACTTTGCTTTGACTGTCCCCTGTGCCTCAAACTTTCCCTCTCTTCATCTCTACTTCTGGCAAATAATGGTTCCTTCAAAGCTTATTTTCTGTGCTTCTTTCTACATGAAGCCTTTCTTTATTCCCTTGCTGCCAGTGCCTCAAACATAATTTGTTTTATTTTGTATATATTCTTGTAACACATTTTCTGTGGCCACTCTTCCAACTCCTTATTTCTAGTAACAGGTCAGGTCCCCAGAGAACAGCTGCTATATCTCCTCTCAAAATTCAAGGGTTGGCCCTGAAGGTTTGTGGGTAGTTTTTTAATGCTATTCCTTATTAGCCTCCACTGATATACTGCCTCCCTGATTATCAGCTTATACCAATTAGCCAGACTTAATTAGCTTTTAGAAAGGGGCATTTATAGGGGCGGAGCCAAGATGGTGAAGTAAAAGTGGGGCTTGCTTGAGCTCTCCCCCAAATCCCTCCAAACACCTGTAAAAATGACTCTAAACAAATTCTAGAGCTACAGAACCCACGAAATGACTGCGTGAAACAAGTCTCCAGCCCAGGACAGCCTGGAGGGTTGCCGAGAAGGGTCTATCCCATTGTGCTAGGAGCAGAGAGCACAGTGGCCACGGGCACAGACCAGGCCAGAGCAGACCAGGTGGAGCAGGCTTCAGCACTGAATCACTGGTAACTGTGGCAGTTTCTAGACTTCTCAGCCCATAAATGCCAAACACAGCTTAGCAGGTCAGTGGGAAAACTCTGCTGGACCTGGGTGAGAAAACAGCACAGTCTGGCCCCAGCCCTGGGCTGGAGCTCCTGGCCCACAGATAGTGGGAGGATCAAGCAGCTGATCAGAGCAGGAGTGCACTCTTTGGTGACACTGAGGATTCCCTTGCTTTGCCCTGCTTGGATCTGGGTCACAGTCCTCATTGAGATTTTCAGCCCACTCAGAGCTACTGAACTGAACTGAAGTTCAGACTGTCATCACCTATTCCCTGAACTATTGCAATAGCCTTCGACTCATCCACTCTACCTCAAGTTTCTTCCCACTTTAATCCATCCTCTACACAACTGCTAAGATGATTTTCCTGAAGCCTAGCCCTACCTTGTTATCACCCACCCGCTCAACTCAACAAACTCTAGTGGCTCCTTATTGCCTCTAGGATCAAGTATAAAGTTCTTCACAACCTGTTCCCCATCTTCCACCGCCACCCCACCCCTACCACTTACCTTCATAGTCTTTTTTTTTTGACACAGTATTCTTCTCCATGTGTTCTATAGTCCAGCTACATGGGCCTCCTTGCTGCTCCTCACATACCACACTTGTTTTCTGTTCTTGGTGACTTTGCACTGACTATCTCCCATGTCTGGAATGCTTCCCCTCTCCCTCCATCTCTTATCTGTCCTGGCTTCCTTCAAGATTCAGCTCAAATTCCACCTTGGGCAGTTTCCCAGTTCCTTTAGTTACTTAAAGACTCCCCTCTAAGGTTATCCTCCATCTACCTTTGTGTATATTTTGTATGTAACTAATTATTTATATGTTGTCTTTCCCATCTGAATGTAAGCTTCTTGAAGGCAGAGGCATCTTTTATTTTTGTTTTTTGGTATCCCTGACAATTGGCATTTAGCACAGTGACTGGAACGTAGTAAGTGCTAAATAAATGAATGATCGATTGACTAAAATCTCCAAATCTTTTTTTCAGGCAAACTGCTTGTTCTCCTGTTGAGGGTTGAGGGAGCTGAGGTCCAGGAACCCCAAGACTGGAGTTCCTAGATGCGGTCATTGAGGGGGAATGCCCCTCAAGGACCCAAGCACTGGAGAGGGTCAGGGCCATCCAGAATGAATTCATGATCTCAAGCATTCTTTAAGTCAAGGTGGCAAAGATTTATTACGCTTTACAGTGGGCAAGAGTTCTTAGGGAACCTGCAAACTTAGAAGGGCGCAGGGAAAGTTTAAATACAAGATTTGGGGAGTGAAACCCGTCAATTAGGTGTTATGGGGTGGGATTGGGGAGTGGTTAAGGGGTGGTCAGTTCCTAAAGGAACATGCACTTTTTGTATCTACTGCGCAGGTATCTTACCCAAAGTTTACTGGGAAATAGCCCAAGGGAGGGCTACCTGGGGGAGTGGTTTTGACCATGAAACATCACTAATTCAACCATCAGTCAGGGTTGACTGGAAACATCCAAGTGACTTTCATCAAATGTCTTGTTAGACAAAATGAATGTAAGGGAGTATACATTTGACTATGTCTAGGATACATATCAGTAAGGTCAGTAAATAGCAAATATTGTTATGTCATAGTACACAGCCAATTAGCATGTACACAAGGAGTCAGACCAATAAATTCCATACGTGCAGCTGGCCACACTATCAAGAGGAGAGATAAGTGTTTTGCTAAGGCATGCTACCCTTGAACTAGAGAGAAACTGCTGGGGCCAATGCTTTGAAGCTAGGGAGAGATGTGATTTTAGAACTGGATGTGATTTTGGAATTGGGGTCTAGGCACAGGCACCCAAGCAGAGGCTAAGGAGAAATGTAAGAAATAGGGTCCAAGCACAAGCACTCCATGACACCTAGGCTTTTTATATAATTGAGCCTCTACAGGCTTCTGGAAAGGTGTTGGCAGGTGGTACTATTTTCCATTGGTTCTGTTATGAGTTTGTAAATAAAACTTTTCTAGAGTTTTGTGAATTGGGTGCTTGAAAGAGAAATTAATGACAATAAACTGGGGTGTTTCACATGTTTTCTAGATTTTTCAGGCCAGAGGTATGAAATCCCTAAAAGTATGCCTAGACCTTTCATGTCATGCATCGCTGACACAATGGTTCCAAGTGATAATTACATTTTTAAAGGATGTGGTTTTTTTTTTCAAAAATTCTGATTTTTTTTTTTCTGTACCAGATGGGAAGAATCAGATTGAAAAGACAGGTTCATAAGTTTTGAGTCCTATCTTTTATACTAAAGAATCCATATAAAACATCTATAATATATTCACTCTTGAAGCAAGAAGCCTATCCACACCTTTTGCTATTCTAAGCATAGCTACTTAACAATTCAATTGATAAAAGGAAAACATAATTAATAGCACACTTTAATTCTGTATACCATCTCCTTTTAATAAGACATTTGCAATTTAGCCAAATTACCAATTTTCTCCAGCTGGTGGGAAAGGAGGCTGAAATAAGAGATTGCTTTACTGGTGCAGAGGCAGGGTAATCTTGCTTTGCCCTGCTTGGATCTGGGTCGCGGTCCTAGTTGGCAGTTCTTGGGGGTGGAGGAGCGCTGCTGTGGCACAGCTTGTGGTGACTTTGGAGTAGAAGTACCTCTGAAAACAGCAGCCCAAGGCCCCTAAAACTTGGGACAAAGTACTTTATACTCTACAGTCAGTCATACACTGACAAAAATCTCAAGGGTCAAGTAGTTGTCTGGGAACATAAGCAGGCAGAGTAACAGGACTCGAACTCAGATTATAGAATCTTTTTTTGGTGACAAAGAAGATCAAAACATACAGCCAAAAGAAGTCAACAAAGTCAAAGAGCCTACATCAAAAGCCTCCAAGAAAAATATGAATTGGTCTCAGGCCATGGAAGAGCTCAAAAAGGATTTGGAAAAGCAAGTAAGAGAAGTAGAGGAAAAATCAGGAAGAGAAATGAGAGTGATGCAAGAAAATCATAAAAAACAAGTCATTTTAGCAATGATTTGCTAAAGGAGACCCCAAAAATAGTGAAGAAAATAACACCTTAAAAATAGACTAACCCAAATAGCAAAAGAGCTCCAAAAAGCCAATGAGGAAAAGAATGCCTTAAAAGGCACAATTAGCCAAATGGAAAAGGAGGTCCAAAAGACCACTGAAGAAAATACTACCTTAAAAATTAGAATGGAGCAAGTGGAAGCTAGTGACTTTATGAGAAATCAAGAAATTATAAAACAGAACCAAAAGAAAGAAAAAATGGAAGACAATGTGAAATATCTCATTGGAAAAACCACTGACCTGGAGAATAGATCCGGGAGAGATAATTTAAAAATTTTTGAACTAGCTGAAATCCATGATCGAAAAAAAGAGCCTAGACATCATCTTTCAACAAATTATCAAGGAAAACTGCCCTGATGTTCTAGAACCAGGGGGTAAAATAGAAATTGAAAGAATCCACCCATCACCTCTTGAAAAAGATCAAGGGGAGGGTAGAAATGGGGAGAAAATTTGTAATTCAAATTCTTGCGGAAATCAATGCTGAAAACTAAAAATATTTTTTAAAATCACTAAAAGAAAACTCCTTGGAATATTGTAGTTAAATTCCAGAGTTCCCAGGTAAAGGAGAAAATATTGCAAGCAGCCAGAAAGAAACAATTTGAGTATCGTGTAAACACAATCAGGATAACACAAGATCTAGCAGCTTCTACATTAAGGGATGGAAGGGCTTGGAATATGCTATTCCAGAGGTCAAAGGAGCTAGGATTAAAACCAAGAATCACCTACCCAGCAAAACTGAGTATAATACTCCAAGGCAAAATATACACTTTCAAGCTTTCTCAATGAAAAGACCAGAGCTGAACAGAAATTTTGACTTTCAAATACAAGAATCAAGAGAAGCATGAAAAGGTAAACAAGAAAGAGAAATCATAAGGGACTTATTAAAGTTGAACTGTTTTGTTTACATTCATACATGGGAAGATGATATTTGTGACTCATGAGACCTCTCTCAGTATTAGGGTGGTTGAAGGGAATATACATATATATAGACAAAGGGCACAGGGTGAGTTGAACATGAAGGGATGATATCTAAAAAAAACAATAATAATAAAATTAAGTGGTGAGAGAGGAATACATTGGGAGAAGGAGAAAGGGAGAGATAGAATGGGATAAATTATCTCACATAAAAGTGGCAAGAAAAAGCAGTTCTATTGGAAGGGAAGAAGGGGAAGGTGAAAGGGAATGAGTGAATCTTGCTCTCATTGGATTTGACTTAAGGAGGGAATAAATAACATACACACTCAATTGGGTATCTTATCCTACAGGAAAGTAGGGGGGAAGGGGATAAGACAGGGTGTATGATAGAAGGGAGGTCAGATGTGGGGGGAACTAATCAAAAGCAAACACTTTGAAAAGAGACAGGGTCAAGGGAGAAAACTGAATGAAGGGGGACAGGATAGGATGGAGGAAAATATCGTTAGTCTTTCACAACATGACTATTGTGGAAGTGTATTGCATAATGATACATGTGCGGCCTATGTTGAATTGCTTGCTTTCTCAAGGAGGGTGGGTGGAGAGGGAAGAAGGGAGAGAATTTGGAACTCAAAGTTCTAAAAACAAATGCTCAAAAAAAAAGTTGTTTTTACATGCAACTGGGAAATAAGATATACAGGTAATAGAGTATAGAAATCTATCTAGCCATACAAGAAAGTAAGGGGAAAAGGGATAAGGGAGTGGGAGTGAGGTGACAGAAGGGAGGGCAGACTGGGGAAAGGGGCAATCAGAATATATGCCATCTTGGAGCGGGGGGGAGGGCAGAAATGAGGAGAAAATTTCTAACTCAAAATCTTGTGGAAATCAATGTTGAAAACTAAAATATTAAATAATAAAAATATTACATTAAAAGACAGAAGGGCTTGGAGCACTATATTTCAAAGAGCAAAGGAGCTAGGTTTGCAGACAAGAATAACTTATCCAGTAAAGCTGAGTATAATCCTGAATGAAAAGAAAAAGAATATTTAATGAACTGAAAGACTTTCAGGTATTTGTGACAAAAAGACCAGAACTAAATGGAAAACCTGACATATAAGATCCAGGAGAAACATAAGGTAAACCTTAAAGATCAATTATAAGAGACTCAGTAAGGTCAAACTATTTACTTCTAATATGGGAAAATGTGTACTCTTAAGAATGTTATCATTACTTGGATTGTTTGAGAGAGCTTACATAGATATAAGGCTTGGGGTTGAGCTGAGTTTGATGGGATAATTCTAAAAAATAAAATTGTGTAGAGAGAGGTAAAATGGAACAATTATCTCACACAAATGAGGCATTCAGGGAAGAACTGTTGCAATAGAAGCAGGGTGAGGGTGGGGGGCTGGTAGTGATAGGAACTTATTCTCATCAGAACTGGGTTAAAGAGGGAATAACATATACATCTAGAAAGGCATAAAAATCTAAATTCATAAAGAAATGGGAAGGCAAGGGGACAGGATAAGGGAGGAACTTTTAGAAGGGTGTATAGATCTAGAAGTAAGAGGGTAGGAGGAGGGACTTTTACAGGGGTGGATAGATTAAGGAATAGAAGGGTAAAGAGAGAGGTACAGGTTAGGAGATGTAGGAGTTAGAAGTAAATTATATATGTGAGGAAGGATAGGGTAAAAAGAGGGAGTGAGAAAGATAACAGTGAGGAAAAAAATAGGATAGAGGGAAATACACAGCTGGTAAGTATAACTTTGAATGTGAATGGGATAAACTCACCCATAAAATGGAAACGAATAGCAGAATGGATTGAAAATCAGAATCTGACAACATTTTGTTTACAAGAAATACATTTTAAAATGAGAGATACAAAAAGAGTTAAAATAAAGGACAGGAGTAGAATTTATTATGTTTCAGCTGATACAAAAAAGGAGGGGCAGCAATCATGATCTCAGGCAAAGATAAAGCTAAAATAGGTTTAATCAAAAGAAAGAAACAGGAAAACTACATTATGATAAAAGGTACCATAGAAAAGGAAGGTATATCAATATTAAATCTATATGTACCAAATGCTATAGCATCCAAATTTTTAAAGAAAAAGTTAAATAAATTACAAGTGGCAATAGATAATAATACTATAAGAGTGGGGGCCTTTAACCTTCCCCTCTCAGAATTAGATAAATCTAACCAAAAAAATAAATAATAAAGAAGTCAAGGAGGTAAGTAAAATCTCAGATAAGCTAGATATGACAGATATGTCAAGATAATCGAATGGGTATAGAAAGGAATACACCTTTTCTCAGTGATACATGGTACCTTTACAAAAATTGACCATATATTAGGGCATAAAAACTTTAACTATAAGTTAAGCACAGAAAAGCAGAAATATCAAATGCATCTTTTTAGACCACAATGCAATAAAAATCATATTGAATAAAGGACCATGGAAACACAGATTAAAAACCACTTGGAGACTAAACAACCTAATCTTAAAGAATGAGTGGGATAAAGAACAAATCATAGAAATAATCAGTAATTTCATTCAAGAGAAAGACAATAATGGGCCAACATATCAAAACCTATGGGATGCAACAAAAGCACTAATTAGAGGAAAATAACATCTCTAAATGCTTATGCCCATAAAATAGAGAATGAACAATCCAATGAACTGGGTGATCAATTAAAAAACTAGAAAAAGAACAAATTTAAAATCCCCAATTAAACACCAGATTGGAAATCCTAAAAATTAAAGGTGAGATTAATAAAATTGAGTATAAGAAAATAATTGAATTAATAAAACTAGGAGTTGATTTGTCAAAAAAAAGATAGGTAAAGCATTGATTAATATGATTTTTTTAAAAGAGAGAAAACCAAAGAACTATATTAAAAATGAAAAGGGTGAATATACCACCAATGAAGATGAAATCAAAGCAATTATGAGGAGTTATTTTGCCCAATTATATGACAATAAATTTAATTTAAATGAAATGGAAAAATATTTACAAAAATATAAACTGTCTAGATTACTAGAAGAGGAACTAGAATATCTAAATAAACCTATTTTAGAAAAAGAAATTGAATAGGCCATAAATAAGCTTCCTAAGAAAAAAGCATCAGGAGCAGATGGATTTACAAGTGAATTCCACCAGACATTTAAAGGTCAACTGCTTCCAATGTTGAATAAATTATTTAAAATAATAGGCAAAGAAACTCCTTTTATGAAACAAATATGACATAGATATCTAAATCAGGAAGAGCAAAAACAGAGAAAGAAAATTATAGACCAATTTTATTAATGAGTGTAGATGCAGAAATCCTAAACAAAATACTAGCCAGGTGACTACAACAACACATTACAAAGATTATAAATTATGACCAAGTAGCAATTATATACCAGGAATGCAGGGATGGTTTAAGATAAAGAAAACTATTAACACAATGGATTACATCAATGATAAAAGTTTTAAAAAATACAATTATATCAATAGATGCAGAAAAATTTTTGATAAAATGCAGCACTCATTCCTATTAAAAACACTTGAAAGAATAGATATAAATGGATTTTCCCTTAAAATGATAAGAAGCATTTACCTAAAACCATGAGCAAGCATTCTTTGTGATGAGGAAGCCTTCTCAATAAGATCAGGAGTGAAACAAGGATGCCCCTTATTATTATGATTATTCAATACTGTATTAGAAATGCTAGCAAAAGCAATAAGAAAAGAAAAAGAAATGGAAGGAATCAGAATGAACAACAAGATAATAAAACTGTCTCTTTTTGCAGCTGATTATGATGATATACTTGGAACATCCTAGAGATTCAACTAAAAAGTTAGCTGAAGCAATAATTTTAGCAAAGGATAAACCCAGATAAATCATCAGCATTTCTATATATCACCAACAAAACCCTGCAAGAAGAGATAGTAAGAGATACCCCATTTAAAATAACTATAGACAATATAACACCTGGGATTATGCCTGCCAAAACAAACCAGAAACTACATGAAAAGAATTATAAAATACTTTTCATAGAATTAAAGCCAAATATAAATGATAGGAAATCATTAATTGTTTATGGATAGGCAGAGCAAAATATAATAAAAATGACAATTTTACCTAAGTAATCTATTTATTCAATGCTATCCTAATTAAATTGCCAAAAAATTATTTTACTGAGTTAGAAAAAAATAAAATTCATTTGGGAGAACAAAACGTTAAGAATATCAAAGAAACTAATGGAAAAAAAGTGTAAAGAAGGAGGTTTAGCAGTACCAGATCTTAAACTATACTATAAGGCATTGTTAAAAACTATTTAGTACTGGCTAAGAAGTAGAAAGGTAGATCAGTGGAACAGAGTAGACTTATAACACACAGTAGCAAGTGATTATAGTAACATTGTGTTTGATGATTATAAAGATTTAAGGCTTAGGGATGAGAATTCATTACTTGGTAAAAAAAAAATTGTTGGGAAAGCTGGAAAGTAGTCTGGCAGAAATTGGGCATTGACCAATATCTTGTACCATTTACTAACATAAAGTCAAAATGGATAAGTGACCTAGATATAAAGGGAAATATCACAAGAAAATTAGAAGAACATGGAACATATTACCTATCCGATTTATGGATAGGAGAACAATTTATGAATAAACAAAAGATAAAGAGCATTGTGAGGTGTAAAGTGGATAATCCCAGTTACATTAAATTAAAAAGTTATTGAACAAGTAAAACCAATGAACCAAAGCTAGAAGGAAAGCAGAAAATTGAGGGGAAATTTTTATAGATAGTTTCTCAGATAAAGGTCTAATTTCTCAAATATATAAAGAACTTTGTCAAATTTATAAGAATATGAGTCATTCCCCAGTTGATAAATGGTCAAAGGATATGACCAGGTAGTTTTTTGATGAAGAAATCAGAGTTATATATAGTTATATGAAAAAATGTTCTAAATTATTATTGATAAGAGAAATGCAAATTGAAACAATTTCAAGGAATCTTATACTTATCAGATTGGCTAAAATGATAGAAGGAGGAAGTGACAAATGTTGGAAGAGATGTGGAAAAATCAGGACACTCACTGTTGGCAGAACTATGAATTGATCCAATCATTATGGAAAGCAATCTGGAATTATACCCAAAGATATATGCCCAAACTGTGTATACCCCTTGACCCAGCAATACTACTCTCAAGTCTCTTCCCCAAGGTGATTAGGAAAAAAGGAAAAGAACTTACATGTTCTAAAATATTTATAGCAGGTCTCTTTGCAGAGGCAAGGAACTGGAAATTGAGGGGATGCCAGTCAACTGGAGAAAGGTTTAACAAGTTATGGTATATGACTGTGACAGAATACTACTATGCTATAAGAAATGATGAGCAAGCTGATTTTAGAAAAACATGGAAAGACTTGCATGAAATAATGAAGAGTGAAATGAGCAGAACCAGTAGAACATTGTACATAGAAACAACAATATTGCCCTAAAAACAATTTTGAATGACTAAGTAATTTTGAGTATTGTAAATACCCAAATCAACTATAAAGGACCTATGAAGGGAGATGCTATCCACCTCCAGAGAAAGAACTGATAAATAGAAGTATGTATAGTACGATTTTACATATATACATATTTGCATCTAACTACAGCCTTCTCTAGTGCTGGGTGGGGAGGGAGGGAGAAAAAAAAGTGCATAGCAGAAAGCAAAAGAAAGTTAGAAGGAAGCACAGAAAAGCAGGGTAGCTTTGGAAACAACGTGTAATATTAATACACAGGTTTTTTTAAAATAGTAAACAGTATGAAATTGAAATTCATGATTTTATATTGAATCCTCTTTTTATGTTGTGCTTTGTACATGGAAAAGCTTTTGTCTTTGTGTATTTAAATTCAAAACAAATAAAACATTGTTTAAAAATCCATGCCTCTCACTTGACTAAGACTCATCTAGAACATTACGTAAAGTTCTATCGATTAGAAAATGAGACAAACAGGATAGCTTTAAAACCAAAATATTGAATCTATTATAGTCTTTTAAAAAATATAAACTGTATGTTACAGAGATTCATGGTTTCATGAACAAATCCTTTTTTTCTGTTCATTATATATAGAAATGCTTGTGTGTTTGTGTTTAGAAAGTACAGAATAACAAAAACATATAAATTAATATCAACACAAAAAAATTCATGAACTGGTCCAATTGAGATGACGATCAAAATTTATGTGACAGTAATCTTTCATTCTAAGGTCCCAAAGTCCCAATGTTTCATTTGACTATATGGTTCTTGGGTGTCCATGCATATATGTCTACATATAAAATGTGTGTGACCACCCTATGCCATTGCTTCTGTTTCAGTCCTGCTATAACATAAACACAGCAGGGAGAAAATGAAAGACAAAGATAATAGGTAATAACTAGCCTGACTTACAGAACTTATTGGCCATTTTTGGCAGGGAAGAGCAAAATAATTTTTCTTCTTTTTCCTAGTGGACAAGATCTGTCACTTTTGCTGCTACCACTAGAAGTCTGGAATCCTATTCTTGCCATTGTCAAAAATCTAGGCCTAGGGGCAGAGCCAAGATGGAAGCTGGAAAGCAGGGATGTGCCTAAAGCTCTCCCCCAGGACCCTCCAAACACCTATAAAAATGGCTCTGAACAAATTCTAGAACTTCAGAACGCAGAAAAAAGCAGAGGGAAGCAGGGATCCAGCCCAGGACAGCCTGGATGGTCGTGAGGTAAGGTCTATTGCATGGGGCTGGGAGCGGAATGGAGCAGAGCCCAGCATGGGACACGCCCAGACCAACCAGACTGGGAGCCAGGCAGAACAGGCCCTAGCGCCCTGAATCAGTGAGCTGTGGCAGTTACCAGACTTCTCAACCCACAAACACCAAACACAACAGAGAAGGTTAGTGGGAAAAACTGTGGGGACAGAGTGAAAAGAGTTTGTGGTTCGGCCACCACCCCAGGAACAACAGAGGTGGTGCAGCTCTGAGGTGGCTTACACAACCACAGCTGCAGTTGCTTCCGGCCCCAGGCCCACCTGGTGGGAGGAATTAAGTGGCTGATCAGAGCAGGAGTGCAGAGCCTGCTTAGCTCTGAGTGGCGGTTCAGTGTGGCAGTTCTTGGGGGAGGAGGAGCACTGGTATGGCAGAGCTAGCTGTGTAGAAATAGCTCTGAAAACAACAGCACAGCCCCTCAAACTTGGGACAAAGTACTTCCTGCTCTACAAGCAGTCGTACCCCAATGAAAATCTCAAGGGTCAAGTAGTTGGCTGGGAACATGGCCAGGCAGCAAAAATGGACTCAGATTCAGACTCAGAGTTTGGAATCTTTCTTTGGTGACAAAGAAGACCAAAACATACAGCCAGAAGAAGTCAACAAAGTCAAAGAGCCTACACCAAAAGCCTCCAAGAAAAACATGAACTGGTCTCAGGCCATGGAAGAGCTCAAAAAGGATTTGGAAAAGCAAGTTAGAGAAGTAGAGGAAAAATTGGGAAGAGAAATGAGAAGGATGCAAAAAAACCATGAAAAACAAGTCAATGACTTGCTAAAGGAGACCCAAAAAAATTACTGAAGAAAATAACACCTTAAAAAATAGACTAACGCAAATGGCAAAAGAGCTCCAAAAAGCCAATGAGGAGAAGAACGCCTTGAAAGGCAGAATTAGCCAAATGAAAAGGGAGGTCCAAAAGACCACTGAAGAAAATACTACCTTAAAAATTAGATTGGAGCAAGTGGAAGCTAGTGACTTGATGAGAAATCGAGATATTATAAAACAGAACCAAAGGAATGAAAAAGTGCAAGACAATGTGAAATATCTCACTGGAAAAACCACTGACCTGGAGAATAGATCCAGGAGAGATAATTTAAAAATTATTGGACTATCTGAAAGCAATGATCAAAAAAAGAGCCTAGATATCATCTTTCAAGAATTATCAAGGAGAACTGCCCTTATATTCTAGAACCAGAGGGTAAAACAGAAATGGAAAGAATCTACCAGTCACCTCCTGAAAAAGATCCCAAAAAGAAAACTCCTAGGAAAATTGTTGCCAAATTCCAGAGCTCCCAGATCAAAGAGAAAATACTGCAAGCAGCTAGAAAGAAACAATTTGAATATTGTGGAAACACAATCAGAATAATACAAGATCTAGAAGCTTCTACATTAAGGGATCGAAGGGCTTGGAATATGATATTCCAGAAGTCAAAAGAGCTAGGATTAAAACCAAGAATCACCTACCCAGCAAAACTGAGTATCATGCTCCAAGGCAAAATATGGATTTTCAATAAAATAGAGGACTTTCAAGCTTTCTCAATGAAAAGACCAGAGCTGAATAGAAAATTTGACTTTCGAACACAAGAATCAAGAGAAGCATGAAAAGGTAAACAAGAAAGAGAAATCATAAGGGACTTACTAAAATTGAACTGTTCTGTTTTTTGTTTACATTCCTACATGGAAAGATGATGTGTATAATTCATGAGACCTCAGTATTAGGGCAGCTGAAGGGAATATACATATATATAGACAGAAGGCACAGGGTGAGTTGAATATGAAGGGATGATATCTAAAAAAATAAAATCAAATTAAGGGATGAGAGAGGAATATATTGAGAGAGGGAGAAAGGGAGAGATAGAATGGGGTAAATTATCTCACATAAAAGTGGCAAGAAAAAGCAGTTCTTTGGAAGGGAAGAGGGGGCAGGTGAGGAGGAATGAGTGAATCTTGCTCTCATAAATCACTAATGATTAGAGAAATGCAAATCAAAACAATTCTTAGATACCACATATTTCCTGTCAGATTGGCTAAACTGACAAAACAGGAAAATGATAAATGCTGGAGAGGATGTGGGAAAATTGGAACATTGTTACATTGTTGGTGGAATTATGAACTGATCCAGCCATTCTGGAGAGCAATTTGGAACTACGCCCAAAGGGCTATAAAAATGTGCATACCCTTTGACCCAGCAATACCACTTCTAAGGGCTGTATCCCAAAGAGATCACACAAGTGGGAAATGGACCAGCATGTACAAAAATATTTATAGCGGCTCTTTTTGTGGTGGCAAAGAATTGGAAACCAAGGGGATGCCCATCAATTGGGGAATGATATATGAATGTAATGGAATACTATTGTGCTACAAGAAATGAGGAGCAGATGGACTTTATTACAACCTGGAAAGACTTATATGAACTGATGCTGAATAAGGGGAGCAGAACCAGGAGATCATTATACACATTTACAGACACACGGTATCTGTAAGGACTAACTTTGATAGACTTGGCTCCTCTCATCAATGCAAGGTTCAAAGATAGCTCCAAAAGACTCAGGATGGAAAAAGCTATGCACATCCAGAGAAAGAATTACGGAGTTTGACTGTAGATTGAGGCAAACTATTTGCTCTCTTCTTTTTCTTTTTTTTTTTTTGTTTCATTTCATCTTTCCCATGATTCATTCCACTGGTTATAATTCTTCTTTACAACTGGACTGTTATGTAAGTAAGTTCAATGAGAAGGTATATGTAGAACCTACATTGGGTTACATGCTGTCTTGGAGGAGAGGGAGGGAGAGAAAATTTGGAACCCCAAAAATTGTGGAACTGAGTGTTGTAAACTAAAAATAAAAAATAAATGTATAATTTTTTTTTAAATCTAGGCCTAAGATTTAGAAGGAGGGAAACTGACAGTTTTTCTAGACAAGAGAAATGTAGGCTAGATAATAGTATAGGTTGGTAAATTCAGATTGCAAACTCCTTGAGGGCAGGGACTGTCTTTTGCCTCTTTTTGTATCCCCAGAGCTTAGTAAAGTGCCTGGAGCATAGTAAGCACTTAATAAATTTTATTTATTGATTGATTGGTTGAATGGCCAAACCCAGAGTAGTCATTAATTTACACTCTATGTCACTTGAAAGGAGGTATATGGTATACCCCCAGGGATCTATGGGTGCTTGGCTCTCTGGTGTTTAACATTTTTATCAATGATATGGATAAAAGCATAGATGGGATGCTCATCAAGTTTATAATAGTAGCACAAAATGAGAGAGGATTAGCTAACGAACTGATGACAGAGTTAAGATTCTAAAAGATTTTGAGGTGCTTGAACATTGGGCTGAATCTTGTAGGATGAAATTCAACAGGGATGAATTTGAAGTCTTATACTTGTGTTTAATAAAGCAATTTCTTTTTTAAATAATTAATTTTTAGCTTTCAACATTCATTTCCATAAGATTTTGAGTTTTAAATTTTCTCCCCATCCCTCTCCTCCTCCTCCCCAAGATGGCATGCAATCTGATATGGGCTCTACATATAAGAAATATGGACACTTCACGAATTTTCATGTCACCCTCGCGAAGGGGCCATGCTAATTTTCTCTGTATCGTTCCAATTTTAGTTTATGAGCTGCCAAAGTGAGCACTACTAAAGCAATTTCACAAGTGTAAGGTCTGGGAGATAAGTGGCTGGAGAGTAATTCATCTAAAAAAGTGTGAAGTTTTTAGTAGACCTGGGGCTACAGAATGCATCATAAGAGGCATAAGTTTTAGGATCTAAGGAGGAGAGGGTTGCACTGTATTCTGCTCTCAATCCGCTCATATTTGGAGTATGTTGTTCAGTTCTGGGTCCTTGAGAGTAAGGATTGTTTCATTCATTACATTTATATTCCTGATGGGATGCTTGTGCTTGGACCCTAATTCTAACATCACATTTCTCCTTAGCCTCTGCTTGGGTGCCTGTGCCTGGACCCCAGTTCTAAAATCACATCTCTCCTTCACTTCATAGCATTGGCCCTGGCAGTCTCTCTCCAGTTCAAGGGCAGCATGCCTTAGCAAAACATTTATCTCTCCTCCTGATACTGCAGTCAGATGCAGCTACAGAATTTATTAGTTTGGACTCTCTGTGTATTGCTAATTGACTGTGCACTGGAACATAACAATATTTACTATTTACTGACCTTACTGATATGTATCCTAGACACAGTCAAATATATACTCCCTTACATTCATCTCATTTAACAAGATGTTTGATGGAAGCCATTCCCAGTCAGCCGTGACTTTCTGTTGACTTAGTGACAGTTTCACAGTCAAAACCACACCCCCAGGTAGCCCTCCCTTGGGCTATTTCCCAGTGAACTCTGGGTAAGATACCTGCGCAGTTGATACGAAAAGTGCATGTTCCTTTAAGAACTGACCACCCTTTAACCACTCCCTAATCCCACCCCAAAACACCTAATTGACAGATTTCACCCCCAAATCTCATACTTAAACTTTCCCTGTGGCCCTGTAAGGTTGTAGGTTCCCTAAGAACTCTTGCCCGTGTAAAGTGTAATAAATCTTTGCCTTCTTGACTTAAAGAATGTTTGGGTCCATGAATTCATTCTACATGTCCCCAACCCTCTCCAGTACTCAGGTCTCTGAGGGGCACTCCCTCTCAATGATCCTGTCTGGGAACTCCAGTCTTGGGGTTCCTGCACCTTGTCTCCCTCAACCCTCAACATTCCCAGCACCTAGAACAGTGCCTGGCACCTAGAAGGACTATGTTGACTGATTAATCCTGGCTAGTTGTTTTTGGATATATTCCAAATACTCTATTATATATTCCGTAATACTCTAAATATTGTCCAACCATGGCAGGGCACATTAGGACTTTTACCTCATTCTGGATACTATGATTTAAATTTGTTTATCGTACCCTTTGACTCTATGAGGTCCAAAATTATCCAATCTGCAATAAAAGAAACTGAGGCAGAGTTCTGAGTCAATAGCACTTTATTAAAGGCTTCCTCCAATGAAGTGGATCTTAGATCTTCCTCACAATCTGAAATGCCCCCTTCCTATAGGGCCTTAGTTTGTGCTTGATACCCAGATGATAAAGAAGAGGCACAGTAAAATACAAAGTCTTATTGGTTGATAGATCTTGGCCTTGACCCTCCAAGATAGTCTACACAAAGAAGAGAATCCCATTGGTTGACAAACAAGCCAATAAGCATACCTTAACAGACCTATCTTGACCTTTCAGGAGGTCCTGCAGAGCCATGGGCTGGGCTGATACAGAGATATCAAAACATCTACATGTTTCAATCAGCCAAAAGACAAGCAGGCCACAGACCAGCAAACAGGACTACTTGTTGATCAAGTGCTCATGGATGTCACCCATCTTGGGCAATAGAGGGATGATAAGGGACAGAGGGGCAACAAAAAGAGCTGGGGGACTTTCCACTCTGCCATGCTGGACTCAGTCAACATAACAAGGCAAAACAAGGGTAGAAAAAGAACTTAGCTTCCTAAGCTTAAGCAAGAGAACTTAAAATCTGCAGTTCATAGCTCTGGGGCCTAATATACAGAACTTATAATTACTGTTCCTGAAGAATCATATCAAACTGATTCATTCTGATTGGAATAAAATAGAGGTCCAATTAATCACCTCTCACAACTCATACTAAGCCTGTAGTACAACAAAAACTCTCAGTTATCTATCTCTCTAATCATACTTTCCCTGTTGTGTACTTATGCAGTTACTTTTTTTGAAACTAAGTGTAGGACTTCATTTTAGAATAAGTCCTTATTTAATTTCATTTTATGAGATCTGGCTCCTAGCTCCAACCTTTAAAGTAAAATGGTTATCCCTGAGTCGAATGTGGTGGTATACCCTAACTTCAGCCATGAGGGTGACTGAAGATAGAACATCTCCTGAGCTCAGGAGTTCTATGCCAATTAGGTGTCTGAAATAAGTTTGGCATCACTATGGTAAGCCTAAGCGAATGAAAGGTAGGGGAATGTCACTAGATTGCTTAAGGAGGAGGGAACTTATGCAGGTAAACAATGGAATCAGCCTGAGTTCCTGTATGTCCAGCCTGGATGAGACACGGAGATCCTGTCTTTAAAAAAATGGTCAGACATACCATAGTAGTATCAATTTGGCATCTGTGTGTAGGATGGATTGGAAAGAGAAGATACTGAAGAGGAGGGAGAGGGAGAGAGAGAGAGAGGGAGGGAATAGGAGGGAGAGGGGGAACTATTATAATAGTCTAGGTAAAAGGTAACCTTAACTAGGGTGGTAGCTTTACATTTGCTTCGTGGATATGGATGACTAGAAGAATAGAGGTTGCCTTGACAGAAATACGGAATTTAGGAAGAGGTGTGGTTTTAGGAGAGAAGACAAGTTACATTTTAGATACATTAAGTTTGAAATATCTGTGATATTGTGATGAGAGCAATATCTACTCCATATAGGCTAGGCTAGTTTTTCCCCTAAAAGATAATTCTGAAGATTTAATTGATCCAGGAAACTAGAGTTCTACCAGATGTAGCTTCTTGGCCAATTAAATATAAAAGACCAGTACAGTCAGGTCAGTCATGATAATGCTGCTGACCAGGCTTGCCACTGTGGCAAATATGTAAGCCAAGAAACTGTACCCACCTGAACCAATACAGTACCCTTGCAGAATTTCTTACATGCTACTATGTAATCTTTTGCTGTGGTAGTTGTTAAATGTTAGTTTATGAGTGTTTCATTTCATTCTGATTGGAATTTCAATTCTGAACAGGAAATAGCAGACTGGCTTGAGTCAGGGCTGGCCCAGAAAGACATACAGGTAGAGATGGGCAGCAGGCACAAGGATGTATGTAGGACTAAAGGTCAGGAAAGAAATGAGAACTGGATATGCAGGTGGGGTATTCATTTATATTAATCAATCAACAAGCATTTATAGAAATGGTGGTTGAATTCCTGGGAATTGATGAAATTAACAAGGAAGAGAATGAAAAAAGAGGCAAGATAAATTGTGCATACCCTTTGATCCTGCAATACCACTACCAGGTTTGTATACCAAAGAGATCATAAAAAAGGGTAAAGGACCTACATGCACAAAAATATTTATAGCAGCTCTTTTTTGTGGTGGCAAAGAAGTGGAAATTGAGGAGATGCCTATCAGCTGGGGAATGGCTGAACAAATTGTGGCATATGATTGTAATGGAATATTATTGTGCTATAAGAAATGACAAGGAGGATGATTCATAAAAACCTGGATTTATATGAACTGATGCAAAGTAAAGTAAGCAAAGTCAGGAGTACATTGTACACAGTAACAGCAACAGTGTGTGATGATCAACAGTGATTGACTTAGCTCTTCTCAACGATCCAAGATAATCCCAAAAGCCTCACAATGAAAAATGCTATCTGCCTCCAGAGAAATGATGTCTGAATAGAGACTGAAGCATACTATTTTCACTTCCTTCCTTTCTTTTCAAGTGTTTTTGCACAGAATGACTAATATGGAAATGTTTTACACGACTACACATGTATAACCGAGATCAGATTGTTTATGGGGGTGGGGGAAGGAAGAAGGGATAAAACTTATAACTTAAAAGTTAAAATTGTTTTTACATGTAACTGGGGGGGAATTTTTTTTTTTAAAGAGGTAAGACATAGGGGCAGGACATAGTGACTCTTCGAAGGAAAATGAGAAGGATCAGATAGATTGGAGAGAGCAATTTTATTAAAACCCAACAGCCAGGGGAAGTCAACAGTGTTAAATGTGGCTCAAGGACAAGGAAGGGGAGTGGAGAGCAGTGTCAAATGCTGCAGATAGGAAAAAAGGGGAAAGGCATTTATCAAGCATGTAGTATATGCCAGGCATTTTAGAAATATTATCCCATTTGCTTCTTACAACAGACCTAGGAGGTAGGTATTATTATTATCCCCATTTTACAGTAGAGGAAACTGAGGCAGACAGCAGTGTCTGAGGCCTTATTTGAATTCAGGTTTTCCTGACTCCCTGCTCAGCAGCAGCAGCCTAGTCCTCTGCACCATCTGATGCCTCGAGAATAAAGGGTGGAAAAAGGTCATCGGAGCTATTAATTTAGAGGTTTCTGGTAAACCTGGGAGGGGGTAGTTTCAGTCTAGCGGGATATGAAGCCAGACTACAAGCAATTGAGGGGTGGAATCTAGGAAAGAGAAGGGAAAGAATGAAAGAAAGATTTTGGATTGTGAAAGAAAGAATGGGGGGAAGTCTGCCTGTTTGTGGGCATTGGGAGAGGAGTCAACAGAAGGGAGATTTAGGGGCAAACGGATCCCTCGACATCAGTGGCCAACCTTCCCATTTTTCAGATGAAGAAGCTGAGGCAGATTTAGTTCATCACCTGTTTATACATACAGAATAGAGCACACATTTTTGGATGTGGTTACTGTAGGAACTTGTTTTGCTTAATTGAGCACTTTTGTTACGGGAGTTTTCCTATCGTCTTTCCTGTGGAGGAGGGAATGGGAGAGGCAATAAATGCTGGTTTAGAGAAGACAAAAATTTAACAAAAGTTTAAAAATCTGAGACTTTCTGGGCCCGGGCTCTTCCCAGCTCTTCTCTGTGACCTTTCACCCAGAGAGCGGGTCCGAAGCCTACGCTCCAGGGGCTGGGGGGAGGGGGGCGGAGTAAAGGAGAAGGGCGAGGGGGGTGGCGAAAGAGGAGTAAAGGGGCGGGGCCGACCGGGCTCTCCCCTCCTCCGAGCCCGCTCCACGGCTCGGGACTCTGCGTATGCGCGAGGCAGAGCCCTGGGAAGTCCCTCGCAGAGATGAGAGGGGAGAGGGAGGGAGTAGCTGATCCCGCCCACCAACCGCGCCCCGTCCCCCTTCCGCCGCCAGCCACCTGTGGGTCACCTCGGGCTAGAGCCCGCCCCTCTGGCTCTCGGACCCCGAGGTACCGGTTTTCCCTGCATCCCCGGAGCAGAGGGAACAGAAAGCCGACTCCGGCGCAGAGGGGAGAGGCGGGATGGGTAGTCGTGGGCAGCCCCAGCCTGAACGTGCCAAACGGGCGACGATGAAGTTATTGTGGTGCGGCTGCGAAACTTTGTCGAGCTCACGGTCACATCGTGACTCAGTGGCCCAGCTTGAATTGCTGGCGGCTAGGTGCTGGGTTCTCATCGGTTGTCACAGGGGAAGAATTCTTCAGCTTGCAGTTCCGAATAGATGTCTGTCACTTTGTAACTATGTGCAAGTCGTTGCCCTTCCCGGGGCCGTTATTTCTTCATCTATAAAACGGAGACAATAATTGTCCTGCTTAGTTTGCAGGGCGGTTTTATATCAAGCTCTAAAGTATAAACGTGAGCTAAATTGTGGGATATATCCCAATGAAAAAGTGCTAGGTGACAGACTAAAGACCACTCTTCTTGCGTTCTCTTCCGTCGCTTCCCTTTCCGCGGGAGTAAGTCCTACAGCTTCACAAACCAACTGTTTGGCCCACCGCCGGAAGTGGCGTCAGCCCGGGGCGTGTAACGTAAGCACGCGACGGAAGAGAGCGGAGGAGACGCCTGCGTACATAAGAATCCTTCCCACAATCCTCTCTTTCTCTTCCTCTTCGCCATCTTCGGCCGGCTTGCAGCCATGAAGTAAGTAAAGAAGCTTGCTTCCCAATCCGCCTCCATCCTCGGCCCGCAGGCCGCCGCGTTCGCCGGTATGGCACTTCCTCGCTGGGGATGGCCTCCGTGACTGACCTCCGTGGTTTTCTTTTCAGGGTCGAGCTGTGCAGCTTCAGCGGGTACAAGATCTACCCGGGTCACGGGAGGCGCTACGCCCGCACGGACGGGAAGGTGAGACGCGGTCGCGCCGGTCCCGGGCTCCAGGACGTGACGGAACCCCCGGGCGGGCCCCGGCTGACTAGACCGCGAGCCCCCGCCGCTGACCTGGGGAGGCTGCCACCATTTCTCCTCCGCCCGTAACAACCGCACTCCTGGCTCAACTTTTTATTCCCATTTTATTTTTCAATTAACAAGCATACATTTTTACCCCGATCCCAATTTGGAAGTAAAGCAAAGCCTCTGTAAATAAGAATTATCACGCAGTACAGATTTCCTGTTACCCCAAAAATGACTCATTTTGAATCCATCACTCCAGCCCGGCTGGGTAGTATAGTCCTCTAAGGGCTGGTCAGTACATTGATCTTACTCCTAATGATTTTTGCTTTTACAGTGTTATTATATAAGTTCTGGTTTTGCTGACTTAGTTCATACAAGTTTTCCCAGGTTTCCTCGAAGGCCTCTCCCCAACCCCTCCTTCCATAGGCCATAATATAATCCATTATGTTTATGTAGCATAATTTAGCCATTCTCCCCAATCGACTGATTGGTATTGCCCTTGGTTTCCAGTATAAAAAGTTGATGTAAACTTGTCTACCTAAGGGTCTGGGTCTTCTCCATATACCATCTTATCCTTTGGCTGTGGTTCTGGTAGTTTATGATAATGGCCTGGCTTCCTACAAATTGGAGTTGTCTCTCCCATTTGTCATTTGCCTAACAGGATAACAACTCTTTTCCATTATGTGATACCTAATGTTTTGAGATTTTGTGTGACTAGATAACCTGTTAAAATTTTCTCACCATAGGTTTTCCAATTTTTGAATGCAAAATGCGAGTCTGCATTCCTTTCAAAGAGGAACCCCCGGCAGATCAATTGGACTGTCCTGTATAGAAGAAAGCACAAGAAGGGACAGTCGGTTAGTAAAATATGCTTGGTATTTTGGTGGGCCTTTTTTCATCCTTAACCTGTGGTGGGGAACTTTGCCCACCAAAGCAAATGATTCCTGTTGTATCTAACTTAGCTGAGATGCTAAAAGGTTAAATAACTCTGGGTTACAGACAGTATGTATCTTAAGGAGGACTTTGATTCTAGGGTCATCCTCACGGACTACAACCTACATTTCGTGGCTGCTAGGAAAACACTTTGCCCTGGGTTCTAATTTAAGGGTTGTCAGAACACATCAGAAGTGTCAGCTGGTATCTGGTGGGAATAGAACAGATCAATAAATTGCTGGAGTGTTTTTTAAAAAGCAAACTTAAAGGAAAACCTTAATTTGTGTCATTTTTTCCTTTGTAATAGAATAACAATTTTTTTTGAAGGGGAGGAGGCAGGGCAATTTGGGTTAAGTGACTTGCCCAAGGTCACACAGCTAGTAAAAGTGTCAAGTGTCTGAGGCTGTATTTGAACTCAGGTCCTCCTGACTCCAGGGCTAGTGCTCTACTCCCTGCCCCACTTAGCTGCCCCTAGAATAAGGATTTTAATAGTTTAGTTTACAGGAATTTTTCAGGTGATAATTGGATTGGTCTTCCTCTTTTAGTGATATTTCTGACATGGTTACATTTGATATTCAAGTAATCAGTGGTTGCATATGTGTTGGTTTAATTCTGGGATACTCTAAAGGATCCTGCTGAGAATTATAGCAAGAGAGAATCTCGTAATAGGTGGTTTAATCACATCTTTTTGAGGTATAAAAATGAAATAGTAGGTACTTTGAAAGTTTGAGGCTCTAAAATAAGGAAATAAGATGTGAAGGTGGGACAGAGTTAAAGAATAAAATCTTTTTAAAGGATGTTCCATTAGGAATAAAACAAACTTTAATAGCCTAATAATAAGTTTAGATTTACATGCAACTTTCTGTATAGATCCACTATGTTGGATCATAGTGCAGAGGTCACCTAGTCTAACCCCCTTGTTTTCGTAATGAAACCTCTGAGGCCCAGAGGTGCTATTACTTTTCCAGGGTCAGAATTGGCAGCCTAGGAAAAAGAAAGCTAGACATGATCCAGGCCTTCTGATTCCACTGTTGTCCATGTACTTCTCTCTGATATATTAGCCAACCCAAGAAGCATCTAGGATAGATGTGGCTAGAGCCTGGACCCAGAGTTAGGAAAACCTAAGTTCGATTCCAGCATCAGGTCCTTCATAGCTTTGTGATGCTGCAAGTCATGTCAACCTCAGTTTCTTCAACTGTAAAATGAGGATTGATTGCTCCTACCCCAATAAAAGGATTTGGGGCAGGAGAATACCTAGCACTTGAGGTAAGCCTACTGAAGCTGAAGTTTAACAAACTAGGGCTTCTGTTATGCTTAGGTCAGGAAGACAGCTCATGTTAGACACAGGGTCATCATGTGTAAAAAATAGGAAATAGGCCAGTCTGACTGGAGTGTAGGATGCTTTGGTGGTGTGGAGTATGTAACGAATGAAAGGGCAGCCACATTGTGTAGTGTAGTCCATGGAAAACTTTTTAGCAAGAGGATTGCATGATGTGCTTTTAGGAGTATCTATTTGACAGTAAAATATAAGATGGACTGTATAGACCCAAAGACTAGTTAAACATTGGTGGGGCTTGAATTAGAGTAACACACTTGAAAATGGAGGTGACCTCACATTGGTGAGATGATCTGGAGGTAGAATTGGCAAGTCTTGGCAGTTGATTTAGATGTAGGCCATTCAGGAGGTGTCTGAGGCTTTGAACCTTGCTGAATGGAAGGATTGGTGATGCCTTTGACAGAAAGTAGGGATGTGTGGAATGTGTAAGAGCGTTGTCAGGTGTCTTGTGTGTATTTCACTTTGGTTTTTTGGTGTTAGGTTTCCGTGGATCCATATTTCCTGTTGCTTGTCCCAAAAGGCAGATGCTAGGTAAAATAAAAACTGGGCACTTGGATAAGGCAGTAAAAATGGCCAGAGTAGGCAAATGAAAGGGGTGTTTGCAACTGAATATTTGAAATGGAATTATTTTACCGAATATATGCATTATTTTGGCTTCCTGCCCTTGGAATAATAAAATAGACACATTTTGCAAGCATTTGCGTCTAATATATTAGTAGAAAAAACACTGAATTTGGTCAGAATTGGGATCAATTGTGACTTGACTTTTAGTAACCATGGGGCCTCGGGCAAGCTGTTCTACCTCTCGACCTTATCTATAAAAGGAGAGAAGTTGGACTAGATTGTTTCTAACTCCATATTCTAATTCTTCCTGTGGTTAACTCTTTTTTAGACTCCCCAGTTACTGAAATGTTGTTAATTTTCTTCAGGAAGAGATTCAAAAGAAAAGGACACGCCGGGCTGTCAAATTCCAGAGGGCTATCACTGGGGCTTCTCTTGCTGATATAATGGCCAAGAGGAACCAGAAACCTGAAGTTAGAAAGGCCCAACGAGAACAAGCCATCAGGTGAGGAATCATTGTAGTGTTAATGGTCACACTTGTGCTCATCAGTTTTTCTGTAAAGAAATGTAATATCAAAAGCCAATACCTAAAAAGATGTATATAGCCATTATGATCAGTGTGGTCTGTGAACATTTGCTCTCAAATAGGATACAAGTCAGAAACATTCTTTTCCTGTTATCACAAACTGGTTATGGGAGGTTGAATAAACAATTCTTTTAAAAAAAAAGTTTTGCTGCTCTTCTGACCTCAAGATTAGTGATAAATGGCCCTAAGTTGAAGCTGAATGAAATTGGTGGTTGTGTAACTTTAGGGTATGACTGCTCTGTTGAATTGGAGTTTTAGTGACAACCCTTTGAGTGTGTACTCCACACTGCTTAAACCAGCCTACCAAGTGCAACATCCCACCCCCACCGTGCTGTGGGAACATGAAGGCTCTCAGTTTCATGTTGGAAATGTAATATTCTTTAGAATGGGAGGATGGATGTGAATGGGAATTGTTTTCTGTTTTGCTGCTAACACACAACACCTGGTTTTCCAATTTTGTATTTCTGCTTAAGATAATTTTTACTTTCCAGGGCTGCCAAGGAAGCAAAAAAAGCTAAACAAGCAACAAAGAAGACAGCTGCATCTGCTGCTAAGGTAATCATTCTCATGCTCTGGTTCTCCAAGTATATTTACTTTGAATATTAAATGACTGCAGTATGGGGAAAAAGTAGTTCCAACAGAATCTGGATAGCTGTTGTAGTTGGGACTATTGAAGATGGAGGTGTTTTCAGGTAACTGGAACTGGTCTCATTATGTCATCATTTGTACATTGTAAGTGTATAAACAAGATCATCTCCTGCTAGGTCAGTCACAAATAAGCAGCTCTTGTTCCCTAGTTTAAGTTGCAGAGAAGATGCTGTCCTGCATTGGATAGAGCTCTGGATCTGGAGTCAGGAAACCTCAAGTGTTCAGATCCAGTCTCAGACACTTAATAGCTGTGTGACCTTGGGCAAGTCACTTAATCTTTTTGTCTCGGTGTCTTCTTCAGTAAAATGAGGATAATAAAGGCACCTATCTCTTATGGTGGTTGAGATGATGAGTATAGTGTTTAGCATAGTTTAGTGCCCAGCACATAGTAAGCACTATGTAAATATTAGCCATCATTATGATTACCAATGAAATAACAGATCCAGTCACCTGTCCTTAGCAATGTACCCCAGCCAGCCTAGGTTTCCCTGAGAAGCACTGTAAAGAATCTTAAGCTGGGTATATACTAATACTGGATTCAGGACCACATCTTCTAAGGGTCTAGATAGCAGTTTGACGAGGAGGAAAGGGAAGGAGGGAGGTTGCTGACAGGTTTTTTTTGTGCTTGATTTGAGATAGTTGAACAATGTGTAAGAAAACTGGAATTGTGTCACATTAATTCCTGTCTTTTCATAGGCTCCTACAAAGGCAGCACCTAAACAAAAAATTGTGAAGCCTGTCAAAGTTTCTGCGCCCCGAGTTGGTGGAAAACGTTAATCATCTACTAAATTGGATTAAATAAAACAAAATTTAAAGCAATTGTGTTGGCTTTCAAGTGCTTTGTGAGTTTTATGTCGTAACCATGAACTTTTAAGATTGGGCTTGATGTTAGTGATTGCTTAAGAAGCATGCTTATGGTTTTATTTTTGCCAAAAAATCAAGCTATTCTAAATTGGGGAAATGATGGAATTGCCCTTGAATTGTGAGTTTTTGAGGAGGATCATTGCTTGTTCTTTTATCAAGTTGAAAGTTGAATTTCCAGTATTTTCATATGATGACATAAAAAACCCTATAAAATTAGATCATTTTACTCTGACTTCACAGAGACTGCTAGAGTCTCTGGATGTAGTTAATTCCTTGATAGTTAAAACAGTACTGCTGTTACTGTATACCATGTTCTCTTGGTTCTGTTCATTTTGCTCTTCATTATTTTTTCTAAGATCATTGAGTTCATTTCTTATAGTACAGTAATAATTCTATCACATACACCACAACTTGTTCAGCCATTCCCCAAATGATAGGCAACAAATTTCCAGTTCTTTGCCACCACAAAGAGAGCTTTTTGATTATCTTTTCACATTGCCTACATTTTACCCTCTATCCTTTCCCTTTTCCCAGACAACCATTCCTTATAATTTTGTAAAAGAGGAGTAACAAAAAGTACAGTACGTTGAACAAAAAAAATCTGATACATGCTGTGTGTTTGATAACCATGGATTTCTCACCTCTGGAAAGGAAGGTGTTTTCTCATCTCTTCTGTGGGGTCAGGTTTATTCTTTGTTCAGTTTTGATTTTGTAGATGTTATTTTCATTTACGTAGCAAAAACTATATTGTTTTCCTATTTACTTTGCATCAGTCCTCTGCATCCACTATCTGATACAGCACAGTAATATTTAATTACATTCATGTACCATATGTTGTTTGGCTAAACTCACTTTCTCACAGGCCCTGGGGATACAAAGGAACAGTTTTGCTCCTCCAATCTAGGGGCTGCGTATACAAAAACACATGGCACTAGCAGCTAGGAGTGTAGGAAAAGAAAGCACTTATGCCTTAAGGAAACTTGATTGTTTATGGCAGGTGAGAATGCACTGCAGGCTTTATGCATAAGCATGGATAAGTAAAATGGAGTGAGCCATACAAGACTAATGGGACTTACCTTGAACTCTGGACTAGTCTAAAATGTCTAGGATAGAAGCCTAGATCACACTGAGTGTCACCTGTTTTTCAGTCCAACCAGAAACTAATTTTCCTGAACGTACTGGATTTGCAGACTTGCTCTCAAGGAGCTTACAACTTAATGGGGGAGATATACAAACCTGTACAAAGCAAGCAAATACAGGAATTAAAAGAGGGAATGCACTAGAATTAAGAGGTATTGGAAAAGGGTTTCTGTAAGGATTATTTTATTATTAAATTTTAGTTGAAATTTAAAGGAAGTCAGCAGGCAAAGTTGAGTGAGGAATGGCCAGAGAAAATGCCAGGAGACAATGTCTTGCTTGTTGAACAGCCAGGAGACAGTGTCATTGAATGGAAGTTCACATATGGGGGAGTAAAGTGTAAGAAAACTGGAAAGGTAGGAGGGGGCTGGAAGTGATAGGGAGCCACTGGAATTTATTTGGGGAGGGGGGGGTTAGGGCATCATCAAACATTTGCTTTAGGAAAATAACTGGCTGAATGGAGGATGAATAAGATTTGAGACAGACCCACCCAAAGGTTATTGCCAATAGATCTGGTGAGATGAGGGTTTGTACTAGAGTGTGGCAACACCAGCATTACAAAGGTGAAACAGACAAGCTTTGGCAACAGTGGATATGGGGGTGAGTGAGGAGTCCAAGATGATTCCTAGGTTGTGAGCCTGAAGTTCTGCACAGATGGTGTTGCCCTCTACAGTAAGGAAAAGGGGGAGAGGAAGATAATCAGTTCAGTTTTGGACCCATTTAGTTGTCTACTGTATATACAAGTCATATCTGGAAGGCAGTTGGAGATGTGAGATTATGGAAGTCAGCAGAGATGTTGGGGCAGGAAAGAAAGATTAGAAAATCAGCCTAGAGATTCTGATTAAATCCACGGGAACTGATGAGATCACCCAGTACAGAACCCTGAAAGCCACCTACAGTTAGAGGATGTAATCTGGAGGTGGCTCCAGCAAAGGAGACAAAGAAGGAGCAGCCAGGTAAAAGGAAAACCAGGACAGCATAATTCCCAAAAACCGTGAGAAGAAAATGTCAAAGGGTCAGTTAAAGGCTGCAGAGAGGTCAAGGAAAATGAGGGTTGAGAAAAGGCCATTGGATTTGGCAACTAAGATCTCTAGTAAACTTCTGTTCCCATGGAATGATAAAGTTGAAAACTGGACTGTAAGGGATTAAGAAGAGAGTGGGAGGAGAAAAAGTGGAGGCACCTATTGTAGATGCCTTTTCAAGGAATTCAACTACAAAGTGCAAAAGAGAAATAGGATCAAGTGGGTTTTTCTAGAACGGTAGAGACATAGGTATGGTTGTAGAGAATAGGCTAGTAGACAGTGTTCAAAAATATTAGAGGGGGGTGACGGAGGGGAGAGTCTGTTGGAGGAGATGGGATAGAATGGCCTTGGTAAGGAGTAAAGCCACTTCATGTGAGAGGGTTGAAGAAAGAGGGAAGTAGCAGAAGGTGTTTGAGTGACAGGAGATGAAAGATGATGGAATTCACAGGCAAATGGCCTCAATTTTTATTCTATAAAATATGAGGCAAAGGATCTATGCTGAGTATGGAGATAAGAGTCATGGGAGGTTTGAGATGGGATGAAAAGATTTGGAAGACTACGTAGAGAATGGCATAGTGAGTTAATAAAGAAGGTATAGCAGGATCACCTAGAAGGAGTGAGGGCCCAGTTGAGGTTGAGTAACATAAATTTGTAGTGGACCCAGTCAGAATGGCTGCTCCAACTGTATTCAGCAGCACATTTAGGAGCAAGGGTGGAGAATGGTGATCCTAGGCTGAGGTTTTGGCAGAGGCCTAGAGATTCAAGAGATGAGATGGTGTAGTGTTGAATTTGTTTACCAAAGGGTCAAGATCAGGAAAAGTGAGTGGCTAGTGCAGGGGAGGGTGGCCTGGGAGAAAATTGAGATCAGAAAACTGAAGCACAGAAGGGGTTAGTTGACAACCAGTAACAACTACTAAATGTCTGAGGTGGGCTTTTAATCTTCCCAAGTCTATCCAAAACTCAATCACAACTCTTCCTAAAGTGCTTTCCAGTTGGAAATTATTGTCCAAAGCTATGTGGGCAACAGCAGCTACTTTCCCCAGCACCACAGACCATGCTCAAGGCAGGAGTGGGGAGCCCGTGGCCTCGAGGCCATGTGGCCTTCTAGGTCCTTAGGTGCAGCCTTTTGACTGAGTCCAAATTTTACAGAACAAATCTTTTTATTAAAAGGGATTTGTTCAGTGAAGTTTGGATTCAGTCAAAGGGCTGCACTTGAGGACCTAGAGGGCCCCTTAGGTTCCCCATCCCTGCTTAGAGTAACTATCTGGGGCCCCTGTTCTCCTAACTGGTAGCTCTCCTATTAGACTGTTATTTCAGGAATGCCCAGCCACCTTCCTTCATTTGACTCCCTTCTATGTGCCCACCCCCTCTAGACTCACATAGCCTTTACTTTCTTTCCTGTCCTTCCCTGTTCCAATTTTGGGAACCATGATCAAATCAACTAATTTTCCTAAATTGTAAGTCAGTTTACTTCCTTTGGCCCCACCCCTCATCTCTACAGCTTTAAGTCCCCCTCCTAGGCCACAAATTATCCAGTGAGTAGTCTTGCCCTGTTAGAATGTAAACTTTTAACAGTTGATTGTTGTTACAGTCATGTCCAACAGTGACTGCATTTGGGATTTTCTTGGCAAAGATACTGGAGTGGTTTGCCATTTCCTTCTCCAGCTTATTTTACAGAAAAGGAAGCTGAAGCAAACAGGGTTAAGTGATTTAAACTCAGGTCTTCCAGATTCCAAGCCCCAGTGCTCTATCCACTGGGCCACCAAACTGGAATGTCTGGCATCTCAGATTTTAGTACCTAGAAAGCCCAAAATAAGTGTCATTCAGATGTAAGAGGGAGTAAGAAGAAAGGAGATTAAATTGTAATGGAGAGGGAGGGGTTAAATAGCTTACCCTTCTTTCCCTAGACAAAAGAAAGGATAGGATTTTGTTTCTCTAAGATTAGATTAGATAAAAGCCAATCAAATACTAGCAATCCTGTAAATTGGAATTTAAGTTTTTGAGGGGATAATAGTATTTATATCGTGCCTCTGAGCCACAAACTGCTAAACACTTTACAAATATTATCTATGAAAACATGCAATGTTTTCAGGGTCAGAAATGCTTGTTAGTGGAGCAGATCAGGGTAGCGTATAATGAGCTAGCCTTAGGAAGACCTGGTTAATTGGTTCAAGACCCACCACAGACACTGACTCAGTGACCTTGAGAAAATCACCTAACCTCTCCGTGCCCAGTTAACTTTCTAAGACATAAATTACAGAACCCTCCTTCTCTTGGGTAGGTGTAAGAACAATTACAAGGGCTTCCCTTTACTGATGGTTCTCCCCACCAATGACATTACAGGTCAGACCCCCAGACAACTAATAAGTGGGTGAGGGAAGGATCTTAAGAATAAAGATAACTGCTAAATACCGGTAGGGTGAGTATATCCTGATAATTTTTGCTAGGGTACTTAACCTTTTTGTGTGTGAGGTGGATATTTCCAGCAGTCCGGTGAATTGCTGGAATGTTTTTAAATGCATAAAATAAAATAGCAGGATTAAAAAGGAAACCAATATCTAGATATCTAGTATGAATAAAAAGTCACGGACCTTATGTTGAGAACCCTTACTCAAAAGCCGGTAGCTGATTAAAGGACTAATAAGTCTGTATTATATGTATGACTTGAAAGCAAAGTGGTTTTTAATCCAGGGTCTAAAGTCTCTTCCTTTAAAAAAAATCGCTTTTTATTAATCCTTTGTTTCCTCTCTCTCTCCCCTCAGAGAGCCATCCCTTTTAAAGTACCTCTCGCTGGCCACAAATTGGCCTCATTAGAATGAAAGCGCCTTACTTCGGATTTTTTAAGCAAATTTTTTGTTTCAACAAATACTTTTTTAAAAAAGAAAAGAAAAAAAAGAGGATGAAGTCAAAATCAGCAAAACCAATCAGCACATCGAAAAAAATCTGACAAGATTCCCATGGGCCCTCTCACCTCGGGGAGGGGGTAAGACTCCTTAATTCTGTGATAGATGGGCAAAAAGATGAGGGGTAAGAAGCACGTCTACTTATCTTTTACCTCGCGGTTCCTTAAAAACAGAGCGTTTCTGGTTACTTCCGGTACTAGAGCCCTTCACCCACAGCGAAAGAGAGGAAAAGCAAAAGGGAAAGTGCCAGGACTTAAGATGGCCAATCAAAAGCACTACCGACCCCAGCCTGCCCACTTCCAACATGATGGCCATGCGCCTGGAAGTCTATTCGTGCCTCTTCAGGTAGAGTACGCACCACCCCAGGCTAACGCCGTCCTCTTAGCCTACGTCACTTCCGGTGGTGCAGCAGCCATTTTGTCGGCCACAAGCGGATCCCGCGCGCTGGGGAAGTGCAGTTCCCCCTGGTTACAAACCCTCCGGTCACCGCCCCTCACCCCCTTTACCCCCTCCCGCGGGCGCCGTCGAAGGGGTGGCCGCACAGGAACATCAGCCTTCCCCAGGGCCGGTGTGCCCTTCAGTTGTCACAAGCCAGGGCCCGAGGCAGGGCGGCCAGGTAACCGAGTCGTCCGGGATGTCGAGCGAGGAGAGCTACCGGGCCATCCTGCGCTACCTGACAAACGAGCGGGAGCCGTACGCGCCGGGCACCGAGGGCAACGCCAAGCGCAAGATCCGCAAGGCTGCCGCCTGCTACGTGGTGCGCGGTGGGACCCTCTACTACCAGCGGCGGCAGCGCCATCGCCAGCGCTTCGCCGAGCTCGAGGTGGTGCTGCAGCCCGAGAGACGTCGGGGGCTCATCGAGGCGGCTCACCTGGGGCCCGACGGCACCCACCACACCCGGCACCAGACGTGGCACGACCTGTCCAAGAACTACTGGTGGCGAGGTGAGGACAGGGGGGAGGAAAGGTAACGGGGAAGGTCCGTCCTCCGCGCCCCGCCGACGTCCCCGAGTCCCCGAGGCCGCGGCGGCCTGACAGAGCCGGCCGGCGGGTGGGGGACACGAAGCGAGCGGGCACATCCCACAGGAAGGAAGGAGGAGGGCGGGCTCTGGCCCGGGGTGGGGCCAAGGGGCTTCCCTGGGAGGCCGGGCCAGGGCGGAGGAGGGCGGGGCCATAGGCGGCCGTGACTCTCCCTCGCCCCGCCCCCTCCAGGATCTGAGGGAGGAAGGGAAGGAGGCTTCATGGCCGAGGTGAAGCCGACGAAGCAGGGGCAAACCAGGCCCTGGGTCCCGCCGCCGAGCCCCCTCCTTCCTTCCGCCTCTCCCCTCGCGGTAACTCTGGGCCCACAGCTGGCGATCTTACCCTCTGCGTGGCTGTGGTTAACAACATAGAGGAAGTGGCTAGTGCGCTAGACTTGGAGTCAGGGTGGCCCGAGTTCAAATCCTATCCCAGAACATTAGTAATAATAGCTAATAAAAATTGTTAGATAGCGCTCACTGTGTGCCAGGCACTGTGCCCAGCGTTTTACAAATATTATCTCATTTGATCTTGACAACAACTCCGGAATGTAAGAAACTGAGGCACAGAGAACTTAAGTGCCTTTCGAAAGGTCACAGAATTCGTGTTACAGACTGTATTGGAACCGCGGTCTTCCTGCCTTCAAGTCCAAAACTCCTTTATCTGTTGTGCCACCTAGTTGCCTTTTCTTCTAATAAAGAGTTTTTCTTACAGACTTTCAAAATATATCTTGTTAATCCCACAAAACTGTTTTTTTAAAAAATGCCCTTTACGGGAATTTTGTATGATAGAAAATTGCTTCAGTACAGTAGTATGCTTAGATATTTCTAGCACAGAGAGGTGGTTTTTTCGGTTGTTTTTGGTTTGGATATTAATTTTTTTTTTTATATAAAAAGTAAAAGAGTAAGGAAGAGCTGACCAGTTCTTTGCTTCAGAACTGGTCTTGCTCTGTAACTCTTACAAATGTGCCAAACAATTGTTCAGTAAGTGTTTCTTTGAGTTTTTTCTCATTCTGTCCTTTCAAGAAAATAAATATCTTAAGAGTGTATTTTCCAAAGGAACAAAACTGGGGATAGTGGGGGGGGGGATAGTGGGGAGGAATTGTGACCTAAATTTTTCATACAGAGATTGCTAAGTGTGTATTATATGGCTTGCTAAGGCCTGGAGTCAGGAAGACCTGAGTTCAAATTCAAGTGACCCTAGACAAGTGACTTATCCTTTGTTTGCCTCGATTTCCTCAACTGTAAAATAGGGGCAATAATAGTATCTACTTGAAAGGGTTGTTGTGAGGTTCAAATGAGATGATATATACATACATGATATTGTAAAAAAAAAGTATCTAGCACAGAATGAGCACTATATAAATTGTAGCTATCATTATTACTAGTATTGTTTTAAAATTCAGGCCAAGTTTTTACATAAATGTAAACAGAGATCAAGTTGAAAATAGGGTTCTAAATACAGAATCCTAATTTCAGTTGAATTTTAAGGTCTTTTAAAAAAATTAACTGAAAAAAAAATTAACTGAGAGGCCATTTGGTGTAGTGCAATGGAATAGTCAACAGTTATTAATTACCTTCTATGGGCTGGCACAATGTATACAAAGATGAAAAGCAGTTGCCCTCCAGGAGCTCCCTGCACAAAGTTGCAGTGACAGGTCTTTGAATACACACTAACATTCTAAAACAAGAGCTAATTCATTTATAGCAGATACAAGGTAATTAATATGTTACATGTAAGTGTCATTTTGTTTTTAGAGTGAAAGTGACGCAACTTGATTTGACAAGCACTTATTAAGTAAGTGCTTCCTATGTGCAAAGGACAGTGTTAGGTTCTAGGAATAACAAGACAACATAGAAAAAGTACCTGCTCTTAAGTTCTGTGGGTAGATATTTACTAATTGTGATGTGCAATTTTGTAAAACTTAAATTTAGATTTCAGTATCATAAGCTTCACCAGAGTGACTAAAGTTTGTATTTTATCATCCTACTTATAAATTAGCGTGAACTCTAGTAGCACTGATTTACCCAAGTTTTCAGACTCTTCATGTTTGCATATAGGCAGTTACTTTGGAAATATATATGTACTGTACACAGTAACAACAACATTGTTCAGTGACTAGCTTGGATAGACTTAGCTCTTCTCCACAATGCAATGATCTAAGACAATTCCAAAAGACTATGCTGTCCACATCCAGAGAAAGAACTATGGAGTTTGAATGCAGATCAGAGCATACTATTTTCTCTTTTTTTCTTCCACATGGTTTTTCCCTTTTGTTCTGATTCTTCTTTCACAACATGAGTAATGTGAAAATGTTTAATACAATTATATGTATATAGCCTGTATCAGATTGCTTGCTATCTTGGGGAGGAGGGAAGCAGAGGGAGGGGGAAAAATTTAGGAATTCAAAATCTTATAAAAGTGAAATGTTGAAAACTCAAAATAAATATTTTAATAAATTAATAAATTAAAAAAATACATTTAAAATTTTTTTAATTACATCAAAAAATGTGTAGATTATACTTTAGAGAAAAGTCCTTGAGTAATATATGAATGAAATATTTTTAAAAAGAGAGAGAATATGAAAGTGAAGAAATTCTAAAAGTGCTAGTACAATGAAAGATCTTATTTAGATCTGGCCCAGATATTAATGATTTCTATGAAGAAATCCTGAATTAAGAAATCATTTCTAAATTTGATTTAAATACAACTCCCTAGTGACCAAATTAAACAATGCTTCATAATTCACTCACTAATGGTAACATGTGTGTGTAGTATTTATTTCTATCTTAGGACCGTGCACTTAGAGCTAGGAGGGATCTATCCCAAAGGTAAACAGCCCAGTTCAGTTAACAGAGGCTCAGGAAGATTAAGTAACTTTATTAAGTTAACTTTTCTAGAATTTGGTGCAAGGACTTCTGACTCCACATGCAGTAATCTTTACTTAGAGGTCACCTTGGCCAATCCCGAATTTCACATACATGGAAAGTTAGGGCTGAAGGATTGAGTTGAGTGACTTATCCAAGGTCTCCCCAAAGCTGAGATTCCACCTCAAATTCCCTGACTCCAAAACCAGTCAGCTTTACTACTGGGCTGCTCCTAACATTGCTCAATGGTCATTAGGTTAAGATCAAGGGAATAGTGTTAAACTTAAAATGATATTTTTTCTTTTCTGAGGCTCATGTGCAATGAATAAAATTTGACTGTGAATGTTAACTAAATTTGTTTATATCACCAAATGATGCTAGATGCAGTTTTCTCTCTCTTTTTGTAGCCATATATGTCCTATAAAGAGCAACAAATTATTAAGTTGACGATGGGGTCTTTAAAGATAGTCTTACCAGGAAACATTAAAAGAGTTGGAGAATGGCATTAAGGAATATTCCCCAGTGATCCAGAATAAACACACGAGTCTTTCAGGGCCATTGCCTTCAAGGCTGGTAGAGGCTCTTTTGTTCATTTGACTTTAGAAATATCACAATATTTAGTAAGGGTATCGAGGTTAATTGAAGCCTCTACCCTCTGCCTGTGGTCTCTGTAAACTTTCTCATTGTCTCTGCATCTTATCCATGGGGTCTACTTAAACAGCCTCTTCTTTTTCCTCATTGCCATTTTACCTTACCTCCCACCCTCCCAGGCATTTCAAGGCTCTCCTCTGAAGTCCAGCATAACAGAGCTGTACACTTCCACCTATCTCTTTTTCTAGCCACATTTTCCTTTTTAAGAGGCTGTTTAAAGCTCTTGTGGTCTCAGTGTTGTAGAAATAGTTAATGTTTGGACTATTCCAATAACCTACTGGTTGGTCTCCCTGATGCAAGTCTCTCCTCACTCCAGGTCATCTTCCTCTCAGTTGTTAAAGTGGTCTTTCAGAAGTTTAGGTCTGACCACGTCAGACTGCCCTCACTCACACCCCTATTCAATAAACTCCAACGGTTCCCTGTCACTTCTAGGATTAAATACGAAATCTTCCAAAGCCCCTACCTTTCTAGTCTTCTTAGACATCATTCCCCCTCCACTAGCCTGCCATCCCCCAATTACAAGCACTTTCTGCGGCTCTTGCCCATGCTTAGAATTCTCTCTCATATCCACCTCCTGGCTTCTCTTCCAGCTAGAATCTCACTGTCTACAGGAAGCCTTTCCTGATCTTGAATTATAGGGTCTTCCCTCAGTTGATTATCTCCATTGATCCTGTGTATATATATTGATTGTATGTAATTGTTTGAATATTGCCACCCCATTAGACTATGATCTCCTTTGTGTCCCAGAACTTATCACTGAACCAGACACTTAGAAGGTGCTTAATAGGTACTTGTTGAGCAAATACCTTACAGAATAATTTAAATATTTAGTATCCTTTGTTGTGAGTCATTTTTTTTCTATCCTGCCTGACTCTTTGTAACCCCATTTGCACAGTCCTTCCCTGAAGCATGAATTCCTTCTGTAACATCTAGCTTCCACTTGAGGAGTGGATTCTCCAGTAAGGGACTGCTGTTCACTAGCTTTTCATTTGTGTCCATTTTTTATGACTCCATTTGAGATTTTCTTGGCAGAGATACTGAAGTGTTTTCCCATTTCCTTCTCCAGCTCATTTTACAGATGAGGAAACTGAGGCAAACAAGGTTAAGTGACTTGCCCAGGGTCACACAGCTAGTAAGTAAGTATCTGAGTCCAGATTTGAACTCAGGGAGATGTCTTCCTAACTCCAAGCCTGGCACTCTATGCACTGTGCATAAAGATGGACTTGTTACTCATTCAATAAACATTTAGAAAGTTTTGTTGAAACCCAGTCATTGCCCTCCTAGCGCTAATTGTCTATTTAGAAATATAAGACTTAAGCTTAGATAATGGTAATGCATAGTGTTACATAAGCATGTTACATAGTGGGGGTGGGGGAGAAATGCTATGTGAGTCTGAAGGAAAAAATCATTACCAGTCATTGTATTACTTTATCCAGTTGCTGTAATTGAAGTTAGGGGTAGTTTGGGGATGATCATGCCTTCTTAGAGGCAGCAGCACAGTACATAGAGAGCCCATCATGGATGGAGTCAGGAAGACCTGAATTCACATCAAGCCTTAAGACACTTTCTAGCTTCATAACCCTGGGGAAGTCACTTAAACCTCTGTTTGCCTCAGTTTCCTCTGTTGTAAAATGGGGATAATAATACCACCCACCTCCCAGGATCCTTGTGGGGATTAAATGACTTAATATTTCTAAAGCGCTTAGCACAGTGCCTGCCACATAGATCTTTGGTCAGATGTGTAGTATTATTTGTTAGCATTTATTTAGTGTCCATTATATACAAAACCTCTCCCAGATTGGTGGAAGAAAAAAATGACTATTCTTCATATTCAACCGATTTTTGGATTTGGAATTCCCTTGACAGTTATCATTTTATATAATTAATGTGCAAAAGTACAGTTAACCCTTGATATTTGCTTGATTTTTAAATCCAGTACTGTCTTTTCACAGATTAGTTTCATGTTTTGTTTCTAACTATTCTATACATACATGGTTGTTAGTGCATCTTGTTTTATATTGTAGATTTTTAGAAAGAAACCAGAAAAATTCTCTTAAATTGATACCACCGTAAGAGAGATAGTATAGATCTCTAAGATCCTGTCCAACTCTGAAACTGTGGTTTTGTGTGTCCACGAGACAATTTTTAATGAGGATAAAGTCAATTACATCTACTCCAAGCCTTGTCCAAAGATTGTAAGTGTTTATAACCTAACAAAACAACTCAGATACTCAGATGAATCAGTGTTTTCATTGTTTTGGAAAGTCCCTCTAACAGTGTAGATGGTGACTTCTTCATGCCTGCCCAACTTGTCCTCTCTTGAGTTCACCACAGGGGACCATCCAAGGTACTAGGCTCCTTCTTTGTTTTCTTTTGACATTTTCAGGCAACTATTGGGATATCTGGGCTCTCTACCTGTCATCCCTTTTCATGTGAGCAGACTATCTTTTTTTTTCTATCATATTTTCCTGACTACATCTTTTACTCCTGTTCTTCAAAGTTCCTCATTATATATTGCATCCATTTCACACCCACCATGCACCTGGCCATTGCCCTCTGTGTGATATTCTTGTTTATGTTCAGAGGGTCATGATCATGGGAATCTCATGTTACATACTTCAGGGCATCTTGAATGACTTTAATGTATGGATAGCAGACACCTAAGATTGGAAGAGTACCTTTAAGGCAACGTTTTGCACTTTTTAATAATTTTTTAAAAAGAATAAACAGCAACAATAATAAGAGCTAACATATAACACTTACTATGTGTCAGGCACTGTGCTAAGTGCTTTACAATTATCTAATTTGACCCCCACAACAACCCTGAGAGATAGGTCCTATTATTATCCTCATTTTATAGATGAGGAAACTGAGGCAAACAGAGGCTAAGTGTTTTGCCCAGGGTAACACTGCTAGTAAGTGTCTGAGGGCAGATTTGGACTCAGGTCTTCCTGCTTCAGGAAGGGCACTTTAACTACTGCACTACCAGTTGCCCCAATAATCATAGGACCACAGAGGCCATCTAGATGAGGACTTTGAAGTATAAAGAGATTAAATGACATGCCCAAGGTCATACAGGTGGTCAGTGGCAGCATAGTGGCATCTTTTGTTCTTTACATCTTCCAGTTTAATTTGTGATTTTAGAAAAGTGCAGTCCAATGTGGAAAATTGTTTTTGAAAGTCTTCTTGATCCCTTCCAAATTTTCATTTAAGGTGCCCTTAATTCAAATGTAGATGATTTTTATAAAAATTTACATATGTGGGAAAATAAGAATATAAATTGGAAGCTTCTGATGTTTTGAGTCATTTTTTTTTTTTAGTGAAAGGTCTCAGGTTTTTCCAGTGCCTTTTGTAGCTTCTCCTTCTTTAGATGCCTTGTGAATGGGTCCTACAGTGCCCTTGGAATTGCATCTCCCCCAGCATGGATGTTTTATGTGAGCTTGGTCCAGTCCTTTCCTGTGGTGTTTCTTTTTTTCTTTAGTGCCATTTCTGCCTCCTCTGCAAAACCTCCAGGATTGTGATGGCAGTGTCCAAGTGTGTTGTTGGCTGTCGGTAGTAAAAATCTTTCTGTTGGCTTTTCATTTTTATCTTAACTTGTTCTTGTAATAAATGACTTCACTTAACTTATCTAGTTCTCTTGTCAAGCTTTTAAGATTGCTTTTGCCCTCCACTACTTCTCTCTACCTTTTGGAGCAATATAGCTCATAATCTTTCATTATCATTTGTAAGATTATACTGGTGAATTTTTTCTAAACCAGTATTGCCTTTAACTTCCATCTTCGATCAAATAAGTGAAGTGTTTGCCAGCTAAGGTGCTTTTCAGGCTCTTTTTGTCTCTTTGTTATATCAGTTAATCCTCTGTTTAAGATTATTATAGCCTATATTGATTTCATTTCTGCCACCTGTTTCTTTTTTTTCATGAAAAATAACTTTTTTTAAAAGTTAAGGACTGAGTTGTTTCAATTGCTTATCATATATCTAGATTTATACTAATTCTGATGTTTGCTTTGACAAGTCAGTGGTGTGACTATGCAGACAGCTGATTCAAGGATGACCCCCATCATTAATAATGAGTCTTTTCCTGTCCGTTAAAATATAAACAAATTTTTGTGATGTTATTTGGTGTTCTCCATGTCTAAAACTTACTGTTTCTTTTCTTGAAGAAAATAATCATTAAACAGAGGGGTGAGACTTACATGTAGTCAACAACAGAGTGCTCAGCCTAGAGTCAGGAAGACCTAAGTTCAAATCCAGCCTTAAACCAGCTATGTAACCCTGGGCAAGTCTGTAGATCTATGTAGATATCAGTCTTTGTCCTCTCTTACTCATTCTAATTGAACGATGCTTTTTTACCCTTCTTGCCTATTCTCACATTTGCATTGAAATCATTGAATATCAAGAGTCTTATCAACTTCTTTATTGAGATTCTTTAACTCTTTGTGCTCTGTAACCAAAATAAGTACATAAGCTGGTTTATGATGACTTTTTTGCAAATACTTACCTGGAGCTTGTCCTATGAAATGTGTTTCTTATTGCTTTTGGGCATATGATAAAACCCTTACTTCCAATTCCTTTCTTTGCTTCTCTAAGCAGTACTATAATCTATCTTTCCATTTAGTTACAGATTCATTTTTTTTTCTCCTGGCATTCATATATTTATAATGCTGGATTGATGTAAGTCAATTCCTTAATGATTGGACAGTCTCACAATATCAACAATGAAGTTAAAGTTTATGGACATTTCCCTGGGGTTGGGGTCAAGAAGAGGGCAAAAGGAAGAGATGGCTTGCAATAAGACTATGAACCTAGTCCTACTAACCAACTGCTGGCTGTTACAGTAGTCTAGCCAATGAGGACCTGAACTTCAGTGATTGCAGTATGAGTGGAGAGAAAGATGTTGAAAGATGATCTGGAGGCAGCACAAATGAGGACTCCAAGATAACTTAGGTGATGAACCTGGATGAGTAGGAGGATGTTGGTGCTCTCAACAGTAATAGGAAAATTGGGAATCAGGCAGGGTTTTGTGGTAAAGATAATGAGTTCTGTATTGGATATGTTGAGTTTGAGGTGTCTATAAGGATATCCAGTTCAAGATGCCCAGAACACAGTTGGTGATACTGGATGGGAGCCCAAGAGAGAGACTTGGGCTGCATATAGAAGTCTGGGAATCAAATGCATAGAGATGATAATTGAATCAAGGGAGCTGATGAGATCACCAAGCAAGATAGTATATAGAGAAAAGAAAAGCTGGCTGACTCTAAGCCATGGGACATACATGGTTAGTGAATATATATATACAAAATAAATACCAGGCAGTTAATGGGGGAATGGCCAGTGCAATAAATAGAGACTAGAGATGGAGGACTATATGTGAGGAACAAAGAGAAAGCCAATTTGTCTGACCCATAGAGTGTGGGAAAGGGGCAGAAATGTGTAATGAAAAGATACATTGGAGCCAGGTTATTAAGGGCTTTAAAAACCAAACAGATGTTTATCTTTTAACCCGGAGGCAATAGGGAGCCACTGAAATTTGTGCAAGGAAGATCTGTGCTTAAGGGAAATCACCTTGGCAACACTGTGAAGGATGACCTTGATGAATTCAGGGTGCACTCCAAGAATGTTGGAGTGCTACCTGAAATGATGAGGAATAGATGTGCAGAGACCTATTGTTCTGAAAGAATTCACTCAGACAGTCTCCAAGTTAAAGGCATTTACTGGGGTGATGTGCTCAAGCAGGCCTGCTCCCTGTGAGGCAGAACCCCAACAGGCTCTGCTTCCTGTAGGAGGCAAAGGCGGTTATCCATGTTAAAGATATGGTTCAAATACAATTTTATGGAGTGGGAGGAAAGAGGGGACAAGAGAATGGGAGGAGCAAGCAGGGCCCCAAAATGCCTGGATTATCAGGTGGTCAGGAGGTACCTTTATCATATAGATAAGCAAAGAGAATAGGAGAGGGGAGGGGAAGAGCTATTCTGGAATTGGGGGTGCTTTGTGAAAAGACGTAGATAAGTCCACCCTGGGGGACTTCAATGCATAGTCTACTTTGGTCACTTTTCTGGCTGGTCACACCCTGCATCTTATCTCATATCTCTCATCCTGCATCCTGCTTGTTCTGTCTGCACTCCCCATCAACACTATCTCATCCACCTAAAGTAGGGAGAGACTTGAGGCAGTGAAACCAATTTGGTGACTGTAGGTGAGAAGTGCTGAGGATATGAATTAAAGTGGTGGCCATGTGAATGGAGAGAAGGTGTCAGATATGAGAGATGTGGTGAAGGAAAAAATAGTTAGATTGGCAACAGATGGGATGTGTGGGGTGGAAGAGAATGAGGAGTACAGGATAATCCTGAGGTTGTGAAACTGGAAGACTGGAAGAATGGTGGTATCTCTGAAAGAAATAGGGAAGTTTGGTTGGAGGGAAGATAATGAGTACCATTTTAGGCATGTTGAGTTTGAGATATCTCTGGGACATCCAGTTCAAGATATCCAAAGGCAGCTGGTGACAGCAAACTCAAGTTTGGAAAAAAAGTTGGATGGATATATAGAACTGGGAATGATCTATATAGAGCTGGATAATTAAATTCATGAGAGTTGATGAAGTTACCAAGAGAGTGTAATAGAAAAGAGATGGGCCCAGAATCGAGTCTTGGGGAACTCTCACAGTTAGGGGACATGATATATGTGATGAGCCAGTAGTGGAGACTTGAGGAGTCATCAGAGATGTAGGAGCCCATGGAGACAGTAGTGTTTCAAAAATATAGAGATGAGAATGTATTCAAGAGGACAGGGTGGATTGGTCAGCAATGTCAAATATAGTAGATCAGTTGAGAAGAATAAGGACTAATAAATGAACTTCAGATTTCACAATTAAGACATCATTAGTAACTTTGAAGAGAATAGTTTTAGTTCATCAAGGTGGGGGAAGCCAGATTGCAAAGGGTTGAAGAGTGGAAGGAGAAATTAAGGTATCTAGTATAGTTTTTTTTTTTTATTAGGATTTGGCTAAGAAAGGGAAGCAAAATATCCTTCTACCTTGAGGGGGATGGTAGGATCTAGTGAAGGTTTTTAAGGTTGGGGGAAAGTTAGGCATGTTTTGAGGCAGTAGGGGAAATAATCAGTAGACAAGGAGAGATTGATAGTGGGGAGAGGGCAATCTACCAAAGTGGGAAGGGATTTTGATCAAAGGCCAATGAGAAGGGTTTGGCCTTGGCAAAGAGGACCGCCTCATTGTTAGAGACGAGGGGAAAGGAGGAGATAATGCTTAGGGTAAGTTCTCTAGTTTTGAGATGAAGAGGAGAAGATGTAGGTCGTGTGAATGGTCCTCAATTTTCTTAGCAATATAAAATACAAGATTTTTAGCTAAATGAACAAAAATTGCTTATAGAAATTAATTTAAAAGCCCAGGACAGATTGATAAGAAAAGAATAACTTTGTCACCTGAGATGAAGAGTCTTTTCAGTCACTTTCGTTTTAACAAATAGATTTTTTGTTTTTGTTTTACTACTTAAGCCATTTAAATGGGTTTACACATGCTATAATGTCATGGGAATCTAGTAATTTCCTGAAGACAGGGACTGTTTCACTTTCGACTTTTTGTTCCTGGAATTTAACACAGTGCCTGGAATTTAGAACTTAAAAAATGCTTGTTGACTGATTGATCTCAAAACTTCTTGAAAATCTTCAGCAAATGGAGGTAGCCAGAACTGTTGAAACAACAGCCAACAAGAAAGAAATCCATGCATTGATTCTGATGATAGCTGGTATCAGTTAGGTTTGAGGCATTCCTCTCTTGCTCCTTGCTCATCAGCAGAGACACCTCACAGGTGTGCCTCTACGTTTCCACAGCAATGCTGCATGCCTTATAATCCCTACCTCCTGGGGGAATCACTGGAAATAGGGAGTTCTGGAGTGTAGCAGGTGTCTACACTAAGTCTGACCCCAACATGGGGATCCCTATGGGAGTCTTAGGTTGCCTAAGGAGGGACAAACCATCCTAGGTCAGAAATGGTGTGAGTCAGAGCTTCGATGCCTATCAATAGTGTGATCAAGCTGTGAGTGGCCACTGTACTTCCCACCTGGATAAGATACGGAGACCCAGGCACTAGACTAAACTTTCATAGCTGTTGCCTAGGTAATCTAGTAAGAAAGTCAATTAATTGATGATATTCAAGCTGGTAATAGCTTGCCACAGCTAACTACACATTTCCTATGTAGCAGTTGAAGAGCTGACACACTGTGGTAGGGGATTTGTATTTGGGAAAAATTATCATTTAATGTTTCCATTTGTCCTTATTTACAAGGGTTGTTTGCTTTTACTACTTTTTAAACTGCCTTTTCATATTTAAAATGTTCCCAATATTGACTATGTAGGCAGTTCTGACTTGCAGGTGCTCAGCATAGAAATGGCCCATACGTTTAAAAAGAAAATCTACCTTTCCAGGTGCTTTTGTTGAGATTGTCTTTAGATCTACTGCCCACATTGGAGCCCCTGAGGCAGTGGCCTGTGGGCCTCTATCCCCAGTGGAGCCATTGCTTCCACATCCTCTAGAGCTCTTATTCCATACACATAATACCAGAGCCCCTGACCTGACTGATGGAATCTCAGACTCCCAGTACTAAACTAATCATGGAATGGAATCCATAGCTACTGTGAGAAATATTGCTGGAGACCCTCTGGTCCTACTGCCAAGATTGGGCAAGGGGAAAGCAATCCTTCCTAAGGAAAGAGGACGTGTATTCTTAATATCCTCACTTAAAATTTGGGAATGTATTTTCCCATTGAAAAAATTTAATAAATAGGTTAATCATTCAGTGACATTTAAGGTCATAGTACTTTCTGTGGAAAATGCATCCTAACCTTTAGATGATTTATGCCCAATGATGTATAATCAACTTGATGGCCATGATAAACTGAACTCGCTTTCTAAACTAGACTATCTTTTCCTTCAAACACTTTCCTCTTCCAAACTGTCAGGGGTGACAGCATCCTCTGAGTCACAACCAAGATGTTATTCATGACTCACTATCATTCCCCACCTTCCCTATATCCAGTCTGTTGCCAAAACTTGTTGATTTTACCTTAACATCTCTCACATGTGTCCCCTTCTCTCTTCTTACACCGCCACCACCTTGATGTGTTACAGCTCTTCATCACTTTACACCTAGACTATTGCAGTAGCCTTATGGTTGGTCTCCCTGCCTCAGTTTTCTCCCACTCCAATCTATCTTCCACTCAGTTCTCAAAGGGATGTATCTAAAGTATAGATCTGGCCATGTGACCATCCCTCCCTACCCTGGCTTAATAAACTCCAGTGGGTCTCTGTCACCTCCAGTATCAAATATAAAATCCTGTGTTTTGTGTTCAAAGCCCTTCATAACCTGCCTCCCCATCTCTTACCTTTCTAGTCTTCTTAGGTATCACACTTCTTCCATCGACCCTGTGATCCAGGAGCACTGGCCTTCTTGCTGGGCCATCTCCTTATTCCAAGCCTTTTCTCTGGCAGTTGTCCATGTTTTGGATTCTCTCCCTCATCTCCACCTCTTGGCATCACTGGCTTATGCCAAGTTCCAGCTAGAATCCCACCTTCTATAAGCCCTTCCCAATGTCCCTCTCTGTTAATTATCTCCATTTTATTCTGTGTGTATTTTGTTTGTACTTAGTTGTTTTCATGTAATCTCCCCAATAGACTGAGTTCAGGGCCTATCTTTTGTCTCTCTTTGTATCCCAGCTTTTAGTACACTGCTTGGCAGATAGTAGGTGTTTAATGAATCCTTGTTGATTTGACTTGAATAGTGGGAGCCACAAGTTGTTTTTTCTCACTTCTAATTTTAAATTGGGAGCAGATACTCATATAACATTTTCATTCTCATTTCCCTTTAGGTATTTTAAAGCAAGTAAAAGATTACATTAAAGAGTGTAGCAAATGCCAGGAGAAGCTGGATCGAGCCCGCCCGATATCAGATACTTCTGAAATGTTGGAAGAATTGGGATTAGAACTAGAATCTGCTGAAGAGAGTAATGAAACAGATGATGACCAAAGCAATTCTGCATCTGCTCCAAGTACAGTGTCCAAGACAGTGAAAAAGAAGCCAATATCCAAACATGAACTTGTATTTGTAAGTGGCATTTTAACACTGATTTAAAATTTGTAACCATAGTAATAGAATATTTAGCTTTAGTGAATTTAATTTTTCTAGAACCACCAAGAAACTTTGGTTAATGGCATTAATATTAAATGAGGAACTAGCATTCGGTACCCAAAGTACATTTGTCCATTTAATATTACCAGGTAGTTGCATATTAGGTTGGTAGATTACAGGTGTTCTGGTAATGTCTTTTCAGCCTTCCTAAATATCCCCATTGTTTTTTCCCTTCAGAATTGAGGTAGTAAATTAACAGCCTCTAGTGGCTTTTGTGTCTAGTGGTGGGTGAGAGAGGATAGAGAGGCAAAAAAAAGTGGGGACCGCTTGTGTCTATTGAAAGATGTTGGTGAGTGCTGTGATGAACTAATGCAAAGAATGAGACACAGTTTTGGCCGTAGCCAATTCGTGTCATTTGACTCTACTTAATTGTTGAAAGCGTTTTGCTCTTTTTCTTTTTCTCATTTCTGGGGGATGAGGGTGGAGAGTAGGGGGTGGTACAGGCAAGAAGAGGTGGGAGCAAGAAAAAATAAATAAAAAATAAACACTGAAAAACATTCTAAAAGATGAAGTAGAACACCAACTTATATCAATTGATGACAGTTCGTTCAAGAATGGAGAAAGATGTTGTATATTTTCAAGTATAGACAGTGTAATATACAGCTTTTGACCTTGAATTTCTTTTTGATAGGTTGACACTAAAGGTGTTGTAAAACAGTCTTCGACAAAGCATTGTCGAGCAGTCTTAAAACAGCTGAATCAGCAGAGACTTAACAATCAGTTCTGTGACGTTACTTTGTTAATTGAAGGAGAAGAGTACCGAGCTCATAAGTCTGTTTTGTCAGCTAACAGCGAGTACTTCCGTGACCTTTTTATAGAAAAGGGAGCTGTTTCCAGTCATGAAGCTGTGGTGGATCTGTCAGGTAAAATGTTTAAATAATCTTTATTTTTAATTTGTGTATGAGCTTCTGGGAGAAGTACATGGAGCCAGAGTGAGAGCGTTTGCTTATAGTTAAGTATGGTCAGGGAGCAAACTGAGCCTTATTGGCTTGGGCTGTTTCTCATTTTAAATATGATGCACAGCATAGGTTTTAGAAAAAGTATCTCATTTTTTTATTTCCACAACTCTAGGTGTAAGTACCCATGGTGATGAAAGCAGACAAATCCCTGATATTTGTTATAGGACTTTTAGACACCATGGAGTAAACTGTAACTGTCCTTGATGTGTTTGTATGTGTCTGCAGTTATGCACATCTGACTGGAAAAGTATCTGTGTGTCTGGTTTTTGAAACCTTAATTTAGAAAATATGTGTTAACAATCGAATTCAGTAAATTTACAGTCAAAGATAATCCTGGTTCCATGTCTTTTGCCTTAAATGGATCCTTTGAAAATTTGCTGTGCTTTGACTGAAATTTAGTGTTTTTCACTTTTCCAGGTGAATATTGGGAAAATGTAGCATTTTAGATGGGGTAATATGAGCTATGCATACAATTGTAATACTTTTTGATGGCATGAAGTCTCATATAACTGTCATGTATAACTTCGCATTGAATTAATTTATGCTCTAGTCAAGTCGTGGAGAAGAATTTTGACCAATGGAATGAATCATGAGAAAGAAGAAACAGAACCAAAAAAAAAAACAAAAAAAAAAACCCCAAAACCAAAAACAAAAGAGAAGCAGAAAAGGCGAGCATGTAGTAGTGTGCCTCAGTCTGTATTCAAACTTCGCAGTTCTTTCTCTGAATGAAGATAGCATTCTCCATCGTGAGTCCCCTGGAGTTGTCCTTGCCCCTTAGGTTGCTGAGAGAAGCGCAGTATGTCAGGGTTGGTCCTCACGGAATCCACATATCTGTGGCTGTTGTGCAGTCATTTTTGATGAAATTTCCCCATTCCCATTCTTCCAGAAGAACAAAAAGAGACAGGGTAGCACAAATATTGGTGCATATTTTTACCATTTTAATATTCAGTACTGTGGCATTCTTTTCCCCCTGATTTTTGTGACTGAATAGAGGGGAGGAAATCTTAGACTAGGTAGACCTAACAGAATTCACCTTCAGAATGTAGTGTGTACAACACTTTGGGATCATTTGGCTACCTTTTATCGATCTCCAGACAGAAAGAGAAACATATAAGAGTATTTCCCTTTTCTACCTTTCTTAGAAAGTTTAAAGCAAGTGAAAGATCAGTGTGCAGAGAAAATGTTTGCTATAAACACCCATGATGTATTATTAAGCATTATCCTAGTAAACCACTGAAGCACACTCATTTAACAATCCAAGTGCAGCCTCTCATGATGAAAGCAGATAGTTAATGAAATTAACACTTCTGAATTAAGAACAATTCTTATCCACATAGTTTATCCTCACAGGAGTAACTGGAAGAGTTCAGCAATATTCTCAGATTCTGCTGATTTTTTTTTATTCTTTTTAAATTCTTTGTTACAAGGAATGGCTATCTTCATAGGAGACAGGGAGGGATATATTTGGAAATGAATGTGATTTAAAAACAAAAGATATCAATAAATTGTTTTAAGAGAATATAACAGAAGAAAATGGGTATTTATTTTGTGTTCTATTCCCCCAATCTTCATGATCAGAGCAGAGACAGGATTGTATGGGGATAGAATAAATGGTTATGTTTGACTTTTATTTTTTAGTGATGATGATGGGGAGTGTTATATTGATGTTTACACCAGCTCAATATGCATAGATCTTCAGTTTTTTGTAATTTTTCCTTTTACAATCTTTCCCCCTTTGTTCCGTACAGGCTTTTGTAAGTCAAGTTTTCTTCCCTTGCTGGAGTTTGCTTATACTTCAGTGTTAAGTTTTGACTTTTGTAGCATGGCAGATGTTGCCATCTTGGCCCGCCACCTTTTCATGTCTGAAGTCTTGGAAATCTGTGAAAGTGTACATAAACTAATGGAGGAAAAGCAGATTACCGTATACAAAAAAGGTGAAGTACAAACAGTTGAATCTACTCAAAATCTACCAGAGCAGAATGGAGGTACAGCACAAACTGTGGGCAATGTTGAAGAAGTTGTACCCCCAGAACTTGAAACCAGTGCATTTGTGTCCCCTATAAATGGAGAATTTCCAGGTGATGGGCAGGAAGGTGAGAGTACACAGCAGGTTGAACCCCAGATTTGCTCAGAGTCTCAGTCTGTTTTAGTACAGACAGAAAATATAACCCATTCATATTCTGGAATTAAGTCTGAAACAGTGACAAATAGCAACATGATAATTCTTGAAATAGAAACTTCAGATACCAGAAAAGATGACAAAGTTTCCAGTGCCCATCCCACTCTTTCTGCAGTAGAGGAAAGGGACACCAGTACTCCAGTGGACAAAGAAATGGAAAATGATGAGGATAGCAAGTCATTTGAAGATACCTGTGCCGAGGATGTTGCAGAAGATCACAAGCAAAAACGTAGCCGACCAGCACAAGTGCAAGGAAGCCCTGTTTCACAACAAGAGAAGGCAGCCCTCAGCCCTGATGACACTTATAAAAGCAGGCTCCGTCAGCGCTCTGTGAGTGAAGGTGGATATATACGACTACACAAAGGAATAGAGAAAAAGCTTCAGAATAGGAAAGCCAATCCTAAGTCAGCAGTTCAGCAGGTATGATGATCAATGTGTGTGCACACTTCTCATTTTGAAACCTAATGTTGAAATTAATTTGTTCATAAAAAGTATGCCTATAGAAAAGATGTAACTGACTTTTTGGGGAGAACATGAGATCCTAATTGCTATTCTACGAGTTCTAGTGTTATTCTAATTCTATTCTAATTCTAATTCTATTCTATTCTAATGTTAGCAAAATGGTAAAGAAACTAGGATATCAAAATTAACAATCCTTCATTAAAATGTGTTTTCTACCCTGTAATTAGGTTGCTCTGAAATTAGTTCAAAGGGGGAAAAAAATGAAGCAGCCCAAAAGAGAGGCTAATGAAAACACAGAAGAAGAAACAGTACACAGATGTAGCGAATGCGGAATGGATTTTCAGAGACGCTATGCACTTATCATGCACACGTTGAAACATGAACGAACTAAAGATTATAAGTGCCCAGTAAGTTTCTGCTATGTAGAAGACACCTCTAAATATATGATGGCTTGAATCTGATGGATTGATATTTTTTGTTATTCTGATAGGCTGGTATCCTATTGTAGGTTAATTTTTCTCCAGTAATTATTTTGTGCATTTTTAAAAATTATGTTTTTGTTTTCTTGTAGATTTACTTTGGTTTTGTTTATCAAAAAGATAGTTCTTCAGTGTCAAAGGCTACAGGAAGGTCAAAGAGAACGTGGATTGAGAAAAATATTTAGCAGCTAAGAGATCATTAGTGACTTTGGAGACAGCAGTTTTGGTGAAATGATGAGTTTGGAAGCTAGACTGTAAGGGGTTAAGAAGAAATTGAGAATAAAGTGGAGGCACTGATTGTAGAGGCCTTTTCAAGGATTTTAGCCCCAAAGGCAGAAGAGGTATAGGATGATAGTTAGCAAAGATGAAAGGATCAAAGCAAGGTTTTTTGAAGCCTTGGGCATGTTTGTAGGCAGTAGGAAAGGAGCCAGTAGACATAGAGATCAAAAATAAATAATGAAGTGGGGAAAAAAGAGAGGGCAATTTGTCAGAGGAGACAAGATAGAATGAGATCGCCTATGCAGGTAGAAGGTAAGGAGTAATGCTGCCTCTTCATGTGAGACAGGATGAAGGTGGAGAGAGTGGCAGAGAACATCTGAGTGAAAGGAGATGAGGAAGAGGGGAGAAGAGCACAGTACCAAGAAAAAAAAATATCCCCAAGTCAAATAGAAAAAATGCTTGGCCATTTCGTTGTCTCTTGAAATTTTTTTTTATTCTGAACTTAACACCAAATAAAATGATCATTTCAATATACAAAATAGAATAGAAAATGAGGATTGTACATGAAATAGAGAGTCTCTTATTTGCTTTTGCTTTTAACCATATAATAAATTCAACATGTAAGTTTTGAGGGAAAAGATAGTTCTTAATCTTTATATTAAGTACTTTTTTTTTTTAATTTCTTTATTTATTTTTAGTTTACCACACACGGTTCTACATAGTTTTGAGTTCCAGTTTTTCTCCCCTCCCTCCCCTCCCTCCCCAAGACGGCATGGAATCTCATATAACTGTCATGTATAACTTCGCATTGAATTAATTTATGCACTAGTCAAGTCGTGGAGAAGAATTTTGACCAATGGAATGAATCATGAGAAAGAAGAAACAGAACCAAAAAAAAAACCCAAAAACAAAAACAAAAAAGAAGCAAAAAAGGCGAGCATTTAGTGCGCCTCGATCTATATTCAAACTTCGCAGTTCTTTCTCTGGATGAAGATAGCATTCTCCATCGTGAGTCCCCTGGAGTTGTCCTTGCCCCTTAGGTTACTGAGAAAAGCGCAGTATGTCAGGGTTGGTCCTCACGGAATCCATATATCTGTGGCTGTGCACAACGTTCTCCTGGCTCTGCTCCGCTCACTCAGCATTATGTCGTGTAGGTTTTTCCAGGTTGTTACGAAGTCTGCATCATCCCCATTTCTTATGGCACAATAGTATTCCATCACCTTCATATACCACAGCTTGTTCAGCCATTCCCCAATTGATGGGCATCCCTTTGATTTCCAATTCTTAGCTACCACAAAAAGAGCTGCTATAAATATCCTTGTACATATGGGTCCTTTTCCCGCTTGTGTGATTTCTTTGGGATACAACCCTAGAAGTGGTATTGCTGGGTCAAAGGGTATGAACATTTCTATAGCCCTTTGGGCATAGTTCCAAACTGCTCTCCAAAATGGCTGGATCAGCTCACAACTCCACCAGCAATGCAACAATGTTCCAATTTCCCCACATCCTTTCCAGCATTTATCATTTTCCTGTTTTGTTATATTAGCCAATCTGACAGGAGAGATGTGGTATCTAAGAGTTGTTTTGATTTGCATTTCTCTAATCAGTAGTGATCCAGAGCATTTTTTCATATGCCTGTAGATAGCTTTAATTTCTTCCTCTGAAAACTGCCTGTTCATATCCTTTGACCATTTCTCAATTGGGGAATGGCTTGTATTCCTATATATTTGGCTCAGCTCCCTGTATATTTTAGAGATGAGGCCTTTATCAGAGATACTAGTTGCAAAGATTTTCTCCCAATTTTCTGCTTCCCTCCTAATTCTTGTTGCATTGGCTTTTTTTGTACAAAAACATTTCAATTTGACATAATCAAAATTATCCATTTTGCATTTTGTAGTGCTCTCTATCTCTTGTTGGGTCATGAATTCTTTACTTTTCCACAAATCTGATAAGTAAACTATTCCTTGCTTTCCCAAATTACTTAGAGTATCAGCTTTTACTCCTAAATCATGAACCCATTTTGACTTTATTTTGGTATATGGTGTAAGATATTGGTCTATGCCCAGTTTTTGCCCTACCATTTTCCAATTTTCCCAACAGTTTTTGTGAAATAGTGAATTCTTAGCCCAGAAGCTGGATTCTTTGGGTTTATCAAAGAGTAGATTGCTAAACTTGTTGATTTCACCTACTTGTGTACCTATCCTATTCCACTGATCCACACCCCTGTTTCTTAACCAGTACCAGGCAGTTTTGATGACTGCTGCTGTGTAGTACAGTTTAATATCTGGTGTGGCTAAGCCACCATCTCTAGCATGTCTTTTCATTAATATCCTAGATACTCTAGACCTCTTGTTTTTCCAAATGAATTTTGTTATTATTTTGTCCAGCTCAGTAAAAAAATTTTTTGGTAGTTCGATTGGTATGGCACTGAATAGATAGATTAATTTAGGTAAAATTGTCATTTTTATTATATTAGCTCGGCCTAACCATGAGCAACTGATATTTCTCCATTTATTTAGATCTGATTTTATTCGCGTGAAAAGTGTTTCATAGTTATGTTCATATAGGCCCTGGGTTTGTCTTGGCAAATAGACTCCCAAATATTTTATAGTGCCTTCAGTAACTTTGAATGGAATTTCTCTTTCTATCTCTTGCTGTTGGGCTTTGTCAGTAATGTATAGGAATGCTGAGGATTTATGTGGGTTTATTTTATATCCTGCAACTTTGCTAAAGTTGTTTATTATTTCAAGTAGTTTTTTACTTGGTTCTCTAGGATTCTCTAGTTAAATCATCATATCATCTTCAAAAAGTGATAATTTAGTTTCTTCCTTTCCTATTCTAATTCCTTCAATTTCTTTTTCTTCTCTTATTGCTACAGCTAATGTTTCTAGTACCAAATTGAATAATAGGGGTGATAATGGACATCCTTGTTTCACCCCTGATCTTATTGGGAATGCATCTAGTTTATCCCCATTACAAATAATGCTTGTCGATGGTTTTAGGTAGATGCTATTTATTATTAAGTACTTTTTTGATCACGGTAATAGACTATTGTAGGGTTTTTTTTTAATGAAGGCATCTCTTTATGAAAAATAATTATAATTGATGTAGCGCTCAGAGATCATTTCTACTTTAGAACTGTTTCATTTTATGTAGGTGAACTATCTCCTTCTCTGCTAGGTTGTAACTCAAGGAGCAGAACCAAATCTTTGTCTTATGTCTAGGTATCTTCCAGAGTTCTTTGGCAAGCAGAGGCTCAATAAATGTTCAGTGAGGAAGAATTTGATGGAATTTCATTTATTTGGATTAAAATTAAATGTATTTATAAATTACTGAATTTAATTTTTTTGTTTTTTAGTTGTGTAAAAAAGAATTTCAATATAGTGCTTCTTTACGAGCGCACCTCATTCGACATACCCGAAAAAGTGATGTACCTACTTCCTCTGCTGCTGAAGAAGATTCAGGAGCATCAACTGAAAAGGGTCGAACCAAGCGGGAGTTTATATGTTCTATATGTGGAAGGACATTGCCCAAACTATATTCTCTCAGAATACACATGTTGAAGCACACGGGTGTGAAGCCACATGCATGCCAGGTAAATGTGTACGTGTGTTTGAATAGATATAATATCTGTTAAAATAAAAAGATCTGAACTAACTATAGTGGCAGAGTGGGTTTATTATATTCTAATGGCAGATTAACTGTAAGTCACTCTCACATGTAAAATATTACAGAGTTCTGCTGCTGTGCGATCTGCTCAGGCCACGAGTATTCTCATGCAAGTGCAATCCAAATTAAAGGACGCACCTTTTCTATTAACAACCAATAATAAACTACTCAGGAAATGTACTTTGTAAGTGGGTTTAATTGGGTATGGGTAGGAAAGGGGGTGGTTATGTTTAAACAAAATTTATCAAAATTTTTAAAGTTACAGATTTTGACTGGACTTATTTGTGCCTCCTAGAATAGATTGGTTTTCTCTACCATATACGTACGTGGGTTCCCATTCTGTCATCCTTAAGGGTCTTCTAACTCTTTGGACTGTCTAGGATCCAAAGAACATTCCTTGGGGCATCTGTGGTTCAAGCAGAGTCCTGGACCTGGTATATTTCTGGTGTCCATCTAAGCTGCCCTTTCTCCTAGGAGTCTCTAGACTGACATGGATGTCTAGCAACATAATTGATTTCACTCTGTTGAATCTATTGGATTAGTGGGGCTGGTGTACATTAATGTAGGACACCAACCATAGACAAATCACTTTACTGTCTTAAAGTATAAAATAGGGCCAATACTTAAATTATCAGTTTCACAGAGACAGTATGAGCTATTATTGTGGCATTTGCTAAATAATATAAGGGTACTTCTGTTGTTCCTTCATGAGCAGTGTGATGGGTAAAGAAACTATATATAGCTCTGCAGATGGAACAGTCAGTCCTCACAATCTGGCTTTAAAATAGTAAAGTCCTCTTAGTGGCTTGTGAATGGTCTCTTGTTCTTTAGAAACAGTACTTGCTTGCCCTTTCCTTTTTTTTTTTTAACTAATAGCTTTAACAAAAATCTTTTCATAGGTCTGTGGAAAAGCTTTCATTTACAAGCATGGTTTAAAATTACACCTGGCTCTCCATGAAGCCCAGAAACAGTTCCAGTGTGAGCTCTGTGTTAAGTCTTTTGTCACCAAGCGTAGTCTTCAAGAACATATGAGCATTCATACAGGTACTGAGACCAACTATACTATACTGATACACTATGCATGTTTGTGAGTGTATGTATTTTTTGTTCTGGCTTCCTCCAGTGTAGCCAATTGTATTATGTTGGGACGGTAAAAATTGGATTGGTTTGTTTGTTTTTAGGGTAGCCCCTATTTTTTCCAGTATTAAAAAGGAGCTTCTAACAGTGTTTTGCTTGAATAATACATCTTGATATAGGGTTATGTATAACTTCAGTACCTTAAGGAAATTAGGGTATGCTTACAAGAAATAGGGCCATAGGCAAAAAATAGATTTAACAACTAACCTAATCTTTGAGTATATGTACTCCTAACATAAAAAAATTTTATAAGCCCCAACATGATAATGATTTGCACTATTCATTATTCAGTATTCATTGATTTAAAAAATATAATGACAAGAAGTTACTATTAATTCAGTAGCAAGTAAAATTATTTTATTAATCATATTACATAAATTTAAATAATATTATGTATGTTTTCAAGACCTGTTAATTTTGTCAGTAAATGACATATTTGCTTATTTATTATGTCACGTGATGGGAAGGGGCTTCAAGAGAAAATAGGGCATTTTTTGGTTAATGTGTTATTAAAGTTGATATACATTTTTAAAACTACAAATAGTAAAGTTTAAGGTTTCAGATATCTTTTTGCGGGGAGGGGAGTTTAAGTTCAGAATATATGAAACTTTGAGGAAAAATACTATTGATAAAGAACCTAAGTTTCAAACTTGACAGGTTTTTTATTTTAACAGGAGAGTCAAAATACCTTTGCTCAATCTGTGGAAAGTCTTTTCATAGGGGCTCTGGACTCAGCAAGCACCTAAAGAAACATCAGCCAAAGCCTGAGGTTCGAGGTTATCAGTGTACTCAGTAAGTGTTTAGAATATAAAACATTCAACTAATTTAAACACAATTTGTTCCGTTTGGTTATTTAACAAAAATTTAAATGTTGTGGAATTTCTTTGTTCAAATTTATGTCACTTTCCAATGGTGTTTCCATAAACTTATTAAATGTTTATAAAAACTTGTTTTGCACTGTATAATTACAATGAATAGGTTTGGACCCAGAGAAAAGTTAAGATAATGCACTTCCTTCAATTATTTCATTGCAGAGTTAGGGGACCATAAAATGTAGCATGTACTGTTGGACATGATTAATGTGTTGGTTGTTTTTTCTGAACTGCTTTTTCTATTTCTTTATAAATCTTTGTTATAAAGGATAGCATATAGGGTAGGGAAGGCAGAGAGATATATAAAAAAAAATGTGATATAAAAACAAAAAGGCTTCAGTAAAAAATGGAAACTTGCTTTGAATAAGAATATGATTCACTTTGGTGATTAAATTTCCTTATTACAGATGTGAAAAAAGTTTCTTTGAAGCCCGAGATCTCCGCCAGCACATGAACAAACATCTTGGTGTGAAGCCATTCCAGTGCCAATTTTGCGAAAAGTGCTACAGTTGGAAGAAAGATTGGTATTCCCATGTAAAGTCTCATTCTGTCACAGAGCCTTATAGGTGAGTAATCTTGGAAAAGTTCTGATCCAAATTAAGATATGACATAGTACTTCCAGGTCTGGTTCTTAGAGTTTTTCTGATGTATAAGTATTGGGTAAAAGCATGTATCATATTTTAGGTGCAATGTATGTGGTAAGGAATTCTATGAAAAAGCCTTATATAGAAGACATGTAAAGAAAGCTACTCATGGGAAGAAAGGAAGAGCAAAACAAAATTTGGAACGTGTGTGTGAACAGTGTGGAAGAAAATTCACTCAACTACGAGAGTATAGAAGACACATGAACAACCATGAAGGTAGGCTGTACATGCTTACATGTGTTAATATAGAAGGAATGCCCTTTTGGAACTGGTTTTCTCCTCATTTTCTACCTTTCTACTATTATTGTTTGTGAGCCCACTGGACTTCACCCCTTTCCTTTCCTGTTGGAAGTGACTGATGCTGTGACTCTAAAACATAGCTGCTGTTCGATCTACTTATCTTAGTTACAAGTAGAATCCTATTCTAATAAATTTGATGAAAGCATAAACATCTCAATATATAACAACTCATTTAGCTGAACTTTGTTAAAATGGAAGACTGTTCCCCACTTGACAGAGGAAGAAAGTACACTATGATAGTGTGACTTCAGAAAATAGGTATTCAGTATGCACTAGGTATCCCCAAGTAATAATAAATTGTAAGGAGAGGACTTCTCCATAAAAGGTGTTATTACCATATCAAGAGCAATTGTATCCTAAGGTGAATTCACTTTTTCCTTATATCTGTACCTTTTTCCACATGTGAATGCAGTATCTATGGAAGATATTTTTGGCAAAATGTAACATTACGGATGCTGTTGTGTGGTTTGAAGATTTGAGGTTATGATTTTTTATTTTCATCAGTTAGATGGATAGGGGAAAGGGGTGAGTAGAGAAGTCTTTTGAGATCTACTTTAGGTGCTTAGGCAATTTGACTACCCTGGAATGTCTTTAACACAAGTCCAGGAAAAGGCTTCACATTTGGACATTTCGGAGCCCCCAGCAGGTAGGCTTTGGAAAAGTCTACCTTGTAATTTTCTCAAATCTATATTGCTTCTCCTCCCCTGTCTCTGTATACGAAATTTAAAAAAATTTAAACAAATTAAAACAGCTCTGAGGTACCACCTCACACCTATCAAATTAGCTAATGCTGGACAGAATAGGAAAATGATAAATGCTGGAGGGGATGAGGGGAAATAGGTACACTGATAAACTGTTAGTGGCATTCTGAGCTGGTCTAACCATTCTGGAGAACAATTTGGAACTGTACTCTCAAAAGGCTATAAAATTGTACATACCCTGGAACTCAGCAATACTGCTACTAGGTCTGTATCCCAAAGAGATCAAAGGGAAAAGGACTTATGTAGAGAAATAAGTTATTGCAGCTCTTTTTTGTTGTGGCAAAGAACTGGAAATTGAGGGGATGCTCATCAATTGGGGAATGGCTGAACATGTTGTGGTGTCTGATTGTGATGGAATACTGTTGTGCTGTAAGAAATGGTGAAAGGGATGGTTTCAGAAAAACCTGAGAAGACTTTGTTTGAATTGTTGCAAAGTAAAGTACACAGAACCAGGAGAAGAACATCGTACACAGTAACAGCAATATTGTAATGGTCATGAACTCTAAAAGACTCAGCTGCTCTGATTAATACAATGATCCCTGACAATTCCAAAGTACTCTTGATGAAAAATGCTACCTACCTCCAGAAAAAGGGCTGATGAACTCTGAGTACTGATTGAAGCATTTTTTTCTTTATTTTCTTTATTTTTCTTGCTTTTTTTTCTAACAACATTGCTAACATGGAAATATATTTTACATGATTTCATGTATATAAAAAGTATTATTGCTTGCTTTCTCAGTGGGTGGAAAGGGGCTAGAAGGAAAGTAAAGAGTTTGGAATTCAAATTTTTTAAAAAATGATTTTCAAAAATAAATATCAAAACTATTTAAAAAAGAGAAAGTAGGGGCAGCTAGGTGGTACAGTGAATAGAGCACCAGCCCTGGAGTTAGGAGGACCTGAGTTCAAATGTGGCCTCAGACACTTGACACACTTAATAGCTGTGTGACCTTGGGCAAGTTACTTAACCCCAATTGCCCCAATTGCCCTGCCTTCAACCCTGCAACGAAAGAAAGAAAGAAAGAAAGAAAGAAAGAAAAGAAAGAAGGGAAAGAAAGAAAAGAGAAAGTAACAAAAAGCTTTTATCATGCATTTTGAGCTACATAACGTCCCTAAGCAAATTCTTAAACATGGATCCCTGCATCAGGTGTTAATTAATAGCTAATACTTTTCAATCTTTCTCTTGAACTAACCTTCACAGAGTCAGTAGAATAGACTGGTCATTGAGAAGGTTGTAGTTTCTTGCAGTGAGAAAAATGTCATGATCACTGTACAGTGTTTATATAACATCTTTTAAAATGTTGATATATTATAAGTAATAAATCAGGTAATTTCCCCCAGTTTATAGTTTTACTGCTATTTACAGCATTTTCCTTCAGTCCTCAAGGAATAAAAGATTTTACTCTTATTTGTCTATAACAAGTCCCACTGTGCTAGGTACTGTGGTGGGTGTGGTAACAAGGGGGGCTTAAAAAGACAAAAATAAAAGTCCCTGCCCTCAAGGAGTTTATATTTTACTGGGTATAGACAGTTTGTACACAGAGAAGTAAATACAGAGCAGCTTGAGGAAGGAAAGAGAACTAATGACTGGGACGATGGGGAATCTTCAAGTTGAATTTGAGTAAGAGGTGGCACTTAAGTTGAGCCTTTAAGTAATCCAAGGATTCTAAGAGGTGAAGAGAAATAGGAAGCGAATCCTAGATATGGGGGACAGCATATGCAGAGGCAGAGCGATGGGAGATGGAATGTTGGGTTCAAGGAAGAACTAACTAGTTATACCAATTTGGCTAAAACATAGTATGTGAAGGGGGTGAGTGGTAACATGAAATAAATCTGAAAAGGTAGATTGTACCCACATTGTATAGAGCTTTAAATGACCCAGGCTAAGGAGGTTGTGTTTTGTAGGGAGCCATTGATGATTTTTTAGCTAGAGAGTGGCAGGCAATGAGGGGGCTGAATAAGCACAGTGACTGAGTGGAGAGGATTTAATATATTTGATAGAATGTGTGGAGGTAGAATCAGTATAAGACTTGGCAACTGATTGGACCAGCAGTGGGGGGAGGAGCAGGAGCTAGCATCAAGGAAAGCTCCAGAGTTGCAAACCTTAAGAAGGATGATGGTGCCATGAAAAACCATAGGAAGAGAATTAAAGAGGTGGTGACTTGTTTTGGACATTATATATAATAAAAAAGTGATCCATCTCCTTGTGCCCATGTGACGTCATTAAAATCATGTTATTTGTAACAAAGATCTAAGGGAGAAATCATGGATCAACATGGAACATAATCTTGATTGTGCTAATATGATCATTTCATCAACTACCATAAAGCAAATTAGACTTCTGTGACTTTAAAATTTCGGCCTGTATGTGGGTAACTGTAAAAGTTAATAATTCCCTGGCAACTATTTAATGTATTATTTTTTTCTTCCTATAGGAGTTAAGCCATTTGAATGCTTAACATGTGGGGTTGCTTGGGCTGATGCACGTTCCCTGAAACGCCATGTAAGAACACACACAGGTGAACGGCCTTATGTCTGTCCTGTATGCAATGAAGCTTATATTGATGCTCGAACACTCCGGAAACACATGACCAAATTCCACAGGGATTATGTGCCTTGCAAGATTATGCTGGAGAAAGATACGCTTCAGTTTCACAACCAGGGAACTCAAGTGGAGCATGCCTTTAGTATCTTAACGTCAAGCATGCAAGAACAAGAAAGCAGTGGTTCTCAGGAAATCGAGACTGTAGTAGTGACCGGAGAAACCATTGAAGCTATTGAAGCTGTTGCAGCTACTGAGGAATGTGCATCGGTGTCAACTCTTTCTGACCAAAGTATTATGCAAGTAGTTAATTATGTACTGGCACAGCAGCAAGGACAAAAAATATCTGAAGTAACAGAAGCTATTGAAACAGTGGAAGTTGAAGTGGCACATGTTTCAGAACCAGAGTGAGCACAGTAACATCTAGAGGAAATTTCGGTGATGACTCTTCCTGTGCCATAAACTTGCACACGTTTACAGCATTGGACTTACAGCTCAGAGACCCTATTTCAAGGTTTTTTGCTGCTTGATGACATACTATCTGCATCGCCTAAAGATTCTGTCAAGAAGTTTCTCTCCCCCCTCCCCAATTTTAGTTATCTAATGTAGAGAAATTTGAAACAAATCTTTCTATTTAATTGTTTATCATGGTATAATTTTTAATGGATTAATTTTTATAAAGACTGTACTTAGGATTGTATAGTTTCAGTCATGTTTTCATTTTATTTTGAATGTATATTTTGAGCTTAAAAGGATATTTCTCCACTAGGCTTTCTGTCTTATCATCAAAATATGGAGGTAAAATTTTGTGATTTGACTTGCCCTATTTCCAGATTGAAAAGAAAATTCAGATACTAAAGCATTTACTAGTGTCTGTAGGTACACTGTTGTGTACAATATTAGCTTTTAATGTCTTAAAATCTGTGATTTGTGACTTACTGTTTAAATTCTATCCTTTCCAAGTCAAGGACTCTATTTCATTATAAAGCACTTATTGAGCCACATGGTTGTAAATCAAGTTTGCACTTGACTATGTAGGCAGTCCTAGGTTGTTTTTTTTTTTTAATTCCATGAACTTGCATAGTATGTCCAGCAGAATAGGCCTTGTTTTGTCATCTCTTCAAAGGCAAGGAAATTGACCCTGAGGGTGAAAAGCTTTGTTATTGTTGAAATTGAACACTATTAATGAGGAAAATCCTTCCATGTTAACTTTAGTACAATAAATGGAAAATCTTGTTCTTTTGCTATAGCATGAACAAGTCAAAACTAGATTTGATGTTTTCAGACATTGTATCATGTTTAATTGCTTAATGTAGTTGAAAAACTGGATCAATTTAGAAGCAGAATAGTCAACAACACATGCAAATAAGTTACAAGAATACTGCATAAGTCAAGTTCAGTAATAACGAAAATTCTTTGCAGCCCTCACTACAGTATACTAATCTAAAAAAATTAGTCATTTGTAACACAGCTGATTATTGAAAATGAATTTAACAAAAAGTATATTACATGGAAGCTAAAAATTACATTTATTTAAGTGTATATATATTTTTTAAATGTCCACATCTGTATTCCAGTTGACCAGCCTCCCACCTTTCCAAAATCACCAAGGGGAAGCCCTTGGTAGCTCCACCTAAGAAGCTACTACTTAAGATATAACTATTATAATTCAACTTTTAAGTGTTTGGAACAATTGTAAAATGCACAATTTTTTTAAGAGGTTACAGGTGAATTGTTCCTAAAGCACAAGAAAAGGATGTGCCTTGATGTATACACATTACCAAGATATTTATTCCAATTTGCCTATAATATGACTTTAAGAGCAAGGAGTAAATGTGTTAGCCATGCATGCATCAAATTTGCATACATGATATTTGCTTTTGCAAATTTTCCAATCTTGTAATATGGCTGACAAAATCAGTTTTAGGAAGAAAATTTTACAATAGTCCAACTTTTAAAAGGCTGCTTGTTTGGGGATTTGGGGAGGGGGCTTTTTTTTAAAGCTCCTGTGAAAATTTGTTTCAACTTGACTAAAATTTGGAACTCTGTCATTTTTGTTCACACATACTCTTGCTTATGGTATTGGATTTACTGAGTTGTAAGACAAATAGACCATTAATGTATATCATAAATATGTAAATAAAATCGGCTGTTGAATCTTGTTTAAAAGCTTTGAAGTTGAGTAGAGGCTTGTCATTGTATTTTAAAGCTTACAATGCTTTCTATATTGCAGATATTTTTCTTTTTCCAGATAATATTTGATCTATAATTAAGCTGATCAGTTTTTACTAGGGCAAAAAAAAAATAGGAGTTTTGTTTCTTAACAAATCCTTTATTAATCCTTTAGGGATTGGTCAGGTGGCCATAAAGTCTGGCTACAATTCTAACTGCTTCAAGTTACATTTAATATTACTTCCAAGCCAAATGTAATGTAAATAGTTTCCAACTTAGCTTGAGAAATACATTTAAATCTACAAAGTTAGTATTAAGCATAGAAATAAATGTTTAAAGACATTTGAGTGTTTAAGATATTTTAATATTACCATGGGATAAATTATTTCAGCTTTAATTATTCCATAATTATTTAGTAATTAATGTGTTAAGAAATAATCATATTAGAGAAGCTAGGAAAGTAACTTCTCCCCTAAATAATATATTTTCATGTTTTTCTTATATTCCATGAGGGCTTGGTAATCTTAAAATGTTTCTCAGATAAAGATAGCTAAAGAGTTAAATGTAAAATAATACTGCCAAAATGGAAGTTTTTTTTTTAAAAATCCTTCAGAAAAATTAACTCTTCTGGACTTTTCTTTCTATTAGTGAACTAAGTAGAACTTAGAACCCCTATTTTGAACCCTACTTTATCTTTAAATCTTAAGACCTCTACTTTAAATAAACCCTACTTTATCTTTAAATCATCAGCAAAAACTCATTCCCCACAATACTGTTTAATGAGAATGTTGTATTTGTTATTGTATAAAAATATTAATAAGCAGCCTTATCCTGAATCTATTTATAAGAACTCTACTTGAAAGAAAAAGCTAGATTATTAAATTTAAAATGATGAATTTATTAGAGATCAGTGACAGGCAAATATAAAATCTTATTTGGCATTCCATTTCTGCATTTTGAAAATGAGTGTATAGTTTCATAGTCTGCTTTCCTTCCCTTTCCTAGAAAGGTAAGAAAGGTAGGTCTTCTATAGGTTACAGGACAGAAGTTGATATGGGGATCAACTGGAGTGTCTAGGTCACCTTGAACTGTTGCTGAGATTGACTGTGTCTGTACTGTCATGCATCCCAGCTCCTAAAGGAAAGACTAGAATTTTGGCCATATGCCTAAACATTTCTAGTGCGTGCATATACCAGTGCCTTGTAAAGCAAAAAATAAGAAAGGAGAACTGATAATCTCAGGCACCAAAAAGGTTCTGAGACTAATAGTTTTCATTTTTGATGGGTGGTAGATCACTGGCAGGAAAAACCTAAGGTCTGACCCAGCAAGGCATTTTTTAATCTATAACTCATTTATACGGTGACAATGGCACTGTGGGACACTTTTAAAAATTGTCATATGTCATTCGATTCAATGAACATTAGCTCCATACCACATACTGACGTTACAAAGATGAAATAATAGCTCACATTAATATAGTGCCTTAAGGTTTAGGCATACATTTTCCGTACAACAACCTTGAAAGGTAGGTGGTATGAATATTATACCCTCACTTTATATGTGAAAGTTGGAACCAAGGACACGGCTCTCTCTTGGTTCTCTATATACTACTTCACTTGGAGATCTCAACAGTCTGCACAGATTTAATAATTATTTTTCTGTTGAGGATTCTCAATTCTAATCCTAACCTCTCTGCTAAACTCTAATCTCACATCTTAAAACGATTTGACTTGGATGCCCCGTAGGCATCTTAGACTGAGCACATCCAAAACTGAACTCATTCTCTTTCCCCCAAACCTCCCCTCACTTCCTAATTTCTCATTTGTCAAAGACACCAACATCCTCCTAGTCTCCCCACGCTCATAACCTAGATGTCAGCCTTACTATTTCTCATCTGATAGTTCATCTATTGCTAAGGCCTAGTTTTACTTTCACAGTATCTATTGAATATGACCACCTTCTCTCTGATATTGCCAGCACCTGTTAATGCAGGCCTTTATCTTCTCACACTTGGACTGTTGTAACAATTTGCTGGTTGGTCTGCTTGCCACAAGTCTCTCCCCACTCTAGTCCATTCTCCATTCAGCTACCAAAGTGATTTTTTAAAAACAGATCCAACCATGTCACTCCCATACTCGGTGAACTGCATTGGACTCTATCACATCCAGGATCAAATATAAAACCCTCTGGCATTCAAAGTCCTTCATAACCTAGACCCACTTACCTTCCCACCTTACATCATCACTCTTTCTTACCCACCCCTATCTCCCCCTATACTATGTACTCTTCAGTCAAGCGAGACTGACCTTCCTGCTGTTCTATTCCATCTCTCAGCTCCAGGCATTTTCTCTGGCTGTCTCACATGTCTAGAATGCTCTCCCTCCTCATCTCTGCCTCCTGACTTCCTTCAAGGTCTCAACTAAAATCTCATCTACAGGAAACGTTTCTCACTCCTTCCAAATTATAGTACCTTATTAATTATATCCTTTTCACCCTTTATGTGGCTTATTTGTACATATTTGTTTTCTTCATTAGATTGTGAGCTCCTTCAGGGCAGGGCCAGTCTTTATAAGTTTCTTTATATCCTCAGTATTTAACACAGTGCTAGGCACATAATAGGCACTTAGTACATGCTTATTGGCTGACAAATATGAAAGAACAAGGGCCATTCCCCAATAGATAAATGGTTAAAAGATACCAACTGGAAGTTTTCAAAAGAATAAATTAAACCTATTAACAACCACCTGAAAAAAAACCATTAATAAGAGAAATGCAAATCAAAACAACTCTGAGGTTCTACTTCACACTCATTAGATTGGTAAAGATAAAAAAAGGAAAGACAATTGTTGGGAGGGACTTTGAGAGAAAAAGCACACTGATGCATTGTTGGTAGAGCTACACTTGAGTATTTTTTATAGGGAGGTCTTTTATTTTGGTGGGGGGGGGAGTGCAATGGGAGATGGTAGGAGTGGTGATAGCGATGTAAAAAAAAAAGAGAGACTGTCAATAAAATATTTGAAAAATATACAGAAGAGAGAGAAGGTCGTTCCAAAGAGCACAAGAAAATGTAGTGAATGATCATTATTACCGTGTTAAATATATGAATAAAAGAGCGTAAGCTATACACAATAGATTCATGGTTTTATATGGGGCAGAGAATTGGAGATCAGTGTCTGCTAGTGAATACAAGATTCTTAATGGCAGGTGGGTGGTGCAGTGGATAGTGCTGGTCCTGGAGTCAGGAAGATTCATCATCCTGAGTTCAAATCTGGCCTCAGACACTACCAGCTGTGTGACCCGAGGCAAGTCACTTAACTCTGCTTGCCTCGGTTTCCTCATCTGTAAAATGAGCTGGAAAAGGAAATGGCAAGCTACTCTAATATCTTTGCGGTCAAGAAGAGTCAGGATTGAAACAACTGAACAATAACAATGACAAATGTCTGTCTACAGAGCTGTGGGATTGTGATCCTATTGATTGTGATTACCATGAAAGGAAGCCTTCATCTGTTAGTGGAGGGGGAGGCTTTTTTTCACTGTGACCTCTGAATGGTCTCTCATCTTTGGCCAAACACAGAACAATGTCAATCAGTTACTCCATTCCATTTTAGTTAGGGCACTCTGCTGGTTTAGATGAAAAACATGTTTGCCTCCATGCAACAATACAACAGCGAAGGTTTCCCTTCATTTTAAAACCTGAACATGAAGAACAACTAAACACATGAGATTTTGAGAGCTGGAGAGGGTTTTTTTGTTTTGTTTTTATGTTTGCCCTATTCAGAATGATTCCCTTATTAAAAAATGCTGGACCATAGTGACATTTGCTGCATCATCAGAGTAGAAGAAATGGAAGGAAAAGCAAATACCTTGTACTTTGATGGGCTATATTCTAACCCCTGAACATTTCATAACAATTGTACACTTCCTCATTTACTCTCTATTCTACTTCTAGAAAACATGTTCAATAATGAAGGATTGAGAGTCCTAATCTATTTTTATCTTAATGTCACAGACCAGTTTAATGGTTTTGAATAGGAACTACATGGACATAAAACTAAATACAAAAGTTATTTACACTTGGCCATTACTTGTTTTGCTTCACACAATGGAACTAATGGTGGCAGTCTTTATGTAAATTTTTAACCAAGGAGTTTGTGGTATTTTCACTTTCATTATAATTAATTTTGTTCCTTTTCCTGTTAACAATGAGCAATCCATATTTCCACATTAAAAGGGGTCATCATACATGGAGAGTAAAACAGACATGGGCTTTTTTAATGTTCTTTTAGTTGATACTCAAAAACAAAGATATACTCTGCTGGGAGTGCTAGATGTGAACACCTTTCGTAGGATAAGTCAGAAGGTTCCTTAATGCAGTGCTACAGAAGATGAATGCATTCCATAAGCAAATGTGGGCTTTGTATACATTTCCACACCTATGTCAGATAATTCAGTTCTTATTGCATAACACAATTCATAATATTACAAGTGTTTCTTGTGATTAAATTAAAACAGAATGCCACTTTATTTTGAGACATTAACATGCCCTCTATGCACACATACCTATAGTTGAGGATGACAGGCTGCAAACATGGGTGACTAGAAGAATGTTGGTCGCTCAACAGAAATAGATATGTTAGGAGGAAGAGTGGATTTTGCAGGAATGACGAGTACTATTTTTCCGTACCTTTGGAACTTCCTACCTATTCCCTAGGCACCTCTTCCTTATTAACTTTGCTTTGTCAATTGTCCAACATTTATTGAGCACCTCTTGTCTATCCAGGCCTGTTCTAGGTGCTATGGGGGAAGCTAAAGAAAGAAAAGATATAATCCCTACCTAAGGACACTTCTAATATGGTTGGGGAGATTGTGTGATTCAGACTATAAAAGGCTGTAGAAAATCAGAGAGGGAAGAGATATCCATGAACTAAGGTAGTCAGGGGAAAGATGTGAAGGGGTTGGGGGACAGTGGTCCAGGGATGGCTTCCTGGGGGAAGTTGCCTTAGAGGCAGCTGGTGGTACATAGGATGTAGAACTCTACCTAGAGTCAGGAAGATCTGGTTTCAATTCTGGACTCAGACACTTAATAGCTGTATGATCCTGGGCAAATCACTTAAACTCTGTTTGCCTCAGTTTCTTTAACTGTAAAATAGGTATCATAATAGCACCTATTTCCCAGGGTTATTTGTGAGGGCCAAATGAGATAACATTTGTAAAAGGACAGTGTCTGACATATAGTAGACACTTCATAAATGATTATTTCACAAGAATTCACCCCTCACATTTTAGAAATGTTAGATTTGGAAGGCCTGTGAGACATCTGAGTAGAAATGTTTAGCAAGCAGCTGGAGATGTGAGCCTGGAGCACAGGAGATATAGGAGGTCTGATAAACAGATTTGGGACTCATCTTCATAGATGTTATAACTAAATCCAAAATTGGATTGTACAAATGGAAAAGTACAAAGAGAGACATGAATCCAGGACAGAGCCCAATGATACATCAACACAAAAGGTTCAGGGCATGGATGGTGATCATGCACAGGAGACTGCGGATTAGTTAATTTTGTGGGAGAATTAGGAGAGAAAACTCTTATGAAAACCCAAGAAGTAAAAAGTATGCATAAGGACAACGATATCAATTCAGAAAGATCAAGAAGGTTAAGTATTGGTAAAAGGCCATTGAATTTAGCAAGAGATAATTGGCAACATAGGAGATTTATTGTTTTAATAGAAGCCAGATTTCAAAGATTTGAGAAGTGAGTGTGAAGTGAGTAGTGGAGGCAAAGAACAGTTTTCCCTCCCAGAAGTGTGATTATAAGAGGTAAGAAAGAAATGGGATGAAAACCTGAGGGGAAGGTAAGGACAAATGAAGTTTCTTGTTTGGTTTAAGGATGGAGTAGATCTAGGAAGCTGAGATCTAGGTAGTTGGGAAAGAGCCTCTGGATAAGGAAACACTGAAAATTTGGGGAGATGAAATGATAGAATGGTCAATGAGCTCCTGGAGGAGAAAGGAGAGAACTGGGTTAAAGACAGAAGTAAAGCAATCAGTGTTAGCAAGGAAAAAGGCAGCCTCTTCTTCCAAAACTAGAACAAAGAGAGAATAGATGATAATGTTGAGGGGATTGGAGAGAAGAGAGCTTGCAAAGGTAAGCTTCCAGGGAAAGAGGTGGTGTAGGTGGATTGAGGAAACAGGTGGGTGCCACAAATGCTTTGAGGAGTGCAATACAACTTTGTTTGTTTTTCCTTTGCTTCACTTCTTATTTTATTGGAAAGGATTCTGGTTTATCTTCATTACATATTATTGTAGTTTGGGGCTTTGGATATGTATTATAATTTTGAGGAAATGCTCATTTATTCTAGTATTTCAAACAGAAATGGGTATTATATTTTTTCAAAAAGGTTTTTCTGCATATATTGATTTAATCAAGTGATTTAACATTTTTTGTTATTGATATATTTAATTCAGTTTATAGTTTCCCTAACAGTAAATGAACTCTGCATGCCTGGTACAATTCTGATCTATTCATAGTGTATAATCTTTGTGATGTTTTGTTTTAGCCTTTTTGCTAGTGTTTTATTCATATTTGCTAATCAGTGTTGATTAAGAATGGTGGTCTAGGGGCATCTAGGTGGTATAGTGAGTAGAACACCAGCCCTGGAGTCAGAAGAACCTGAGTTCCAATTTGGCCTCAGATACTTTACACACTTCCTAGATGTGTTGACCTTGGGCAAGTCACTTAACCCCAATTGCCCTGCCTTCCCCCCTCCAAAAAAGAAAAAGAAAAAAAAAGAATGGTGGTCTATTGTGTTCTTTTCATGTTTTGACTCTCCTTGGTTTGTGTATCAAGACTGTATTTGTATTATAAAAAAAATCTCGTGGGATCCCTTCTTTTGCTATTTCTGCAGTTTTATGTAGCAGTGAAATTGTTTTTTGAATGTTTGATAGAATTCACTTGTAAATCCATCTGGTACTGGAATATTTTTCTTTTGAAGTTCACTTATGGCTTGTCCATTTTCTTTCTATAAATTTGAGTTATTTAAATTTCCTACTTCTTGGTCTGGTAATTTGGGTGTTTTACATTTTTGTAAATACTTCATTTAAGCTATCAGTTTTATTGGTATATAATTGGGCAAAATGTTTCCAATAATGTTCTTTTTTCCTTCATTTCTTACGTTCCTTATCTGTTAAGAATTCATTTTCATTTTTCGTACTGACAATTTGCTTGTCCTCTTCTTTTTAATCTGCTTTATCTGCTTTATTGTTTTGGTTGTTTTAGAAATCAGTTTCTACTTTTACTTACTAATTCAGTGAGATCTTTTTCAATTTTCAATTTTGTTAATCTTTGATTTTTTTTCAAGATTTTTATCAGTTCAATTGAGGTATTTACTGGCTTATTTTTAGTTGCATTTTCCCCAGAATTTTGGCATACTCATGATTGTACTTAACTTTGATGAAATTATTTATTTTTTGTATTATTTGTTCTGTAACCTATCAGATGTTTATTAGTCTTTCATTTTAATTATTTTCAGTTCTTTATTTCATATAATTTTATTGCATTGTGATTAGTAAATTATGCACATAGTATTTCTGCTTTTCATTTTTGTGATGTTTTAAGACATAATTGATTTTAAAGATGCCAACACTGCTGAAAAAATATATATTCCTTTCTATTTCCATTTAATAATTGCCATAGCTCTATCATATCTAATTTTACTAAAATTCTATTTAGAAGCTTAAGATATTTATTTTTTTCATAAGATCTTTATAAGGATGATTGGGGAAACTGATGATTCTCACTCTTATAGGTTTACAGAATATTTTTCCATGTAATTCATTTAGTTTTTCCTTTAAGTATTGTTGAATCTATGCTGATGCATAGAATGTATTGAAATCAATTGTTTGTTACCTTTCAAAAAATATGGTTTTCCTTTCTCTTAGTCTTTTTTTTTTTGCTGTTCCCTTGTCTGAAGTCATATTTTCTACTCCAGATTTTTTGTTCAGTTGAGACATAATGGATTTTGTTCTAACCCTTATTAACCCTGTTAGTCTTTATGTTTCAAACGTGTTTCTTATAAACAACATATTATTGGATTTTGCTTTCTAATCCATTTTGCTAACTCCATTTTATGGGTAAGTTCATGCTATTCACATTTACAGTTATAATAGTTGTTTATTTCCCTCTATCCCATTCTCTTATACTTTTTTTCTTCTCTAAATGGTTACAATTTTTCTTTTCTTAGACTTTCAAACTCTTCATTATTTCTTTTCCAAGCTTAGGGTTTGTTCTGCTTATCACTCATCTATCCTTTTCTCCTGTTTCCATCTGTATACTTGTTGAATATATTGCCCTCTTGTAATATGTTTGGGTAATTTTCTTTCATGATTTCTTGAAATGTATCTAGGTTCTTTTTGTTTTTGTCATGGATTTCAGGTAGTCCTATGATTTTTAAGATTTTTTTTCTTGATCTGTTTTCTATGTTGGTTGCTTATTATATAAGATCTTACATCCCTCCCCCCCTTTTTACTTTGTTTATCTAGTTGTCTTTTATTTCTATTTAATCCATTCTGATACTAAGATTTTTACCTCCTTTTAAATTAGCAATTCTTTTTCCAACTCTTTCCTCCATAGCTCACTTAATTTTTTTCACTAATTAAAAAAAAAAAACAACAAACCTCTTGCATCACTCCTTTGAAGAATTCTAGTTGGTTTTGGCAAGCTATTTTTTTTTTAAAGTTTGATTGTAGGTTTTTCCAGTTTTTTTTTCTTCTCCCAAGTTTGTGTTTTAGTCATCTCTAGCATTAAAAAGTATTTTTCATTGATTTACTTATTTTCGTTGTTGCAGCCTAAAGAGTTCAGTTTGAGGTATCCCTTACTCTGGAGATCAAATCAAGGAATTTTCCTTTGTACCTGGCATCTTTCTTTAGGTTAGATGTTTCCTTTTCTCAGGCTAGGGTTTTGACCTGTGCCCTTTCCTTCATGGATGCCAGTCTTCTTCTCCAGTAATCAGCCTTAGTTGAAGCCTATTCACTTATTTTCAAACTTCTGTGCAAATGACAATAAACCCTTTATTTAGGTCTTCAATTGTGTTTCAATTCTATAAGGTTAGCAGTGTTTTGAAATAATTTAACTTGTCTGTATATTTCCTTAGGGCTTGATGATCCTTCATCATACACATCAGAACCTCAGCATGCTACAAGATCCATTCAGCCTTGGTAGTCAAAATTCATCAGTATCCTAACCCCTTGCAATACAGCATTAATCAGGGAAGAAGGAAAGCATCCTTGTGCAGTTGTGTGGGCCCAGTTAAGATCAGATAACAAATTTGTAATGGTCTCAGTCAGTGAAGCTCAGCTATACATGAATAGGAGAAAGGCAAGGGGACAGGGCTGAGAATATTCCAGGGATGAGGAAATGGAATGAGCAAAGACAGGACAATGGGGACAGTGTAAAGCTGTAATGGTGAACTAAGAGGTTAAGATTTTCAAGAGGAAAATGAGGCCAGGATAAGGGTGACAGCTTGGGAAAGGTGTGGGAGAAGTGAAGTGACTGGAAGTTCTAGTCAGAGAGAGAACAGATTTAGAAAGGATGAGGCATAGAGATATAAAGATAGGCTATCGGCAGTAGAGGAATTTCAATGTTATAAAATACAGAGGTAAACGCTTCTACTAGGTAATAAGATCATGGGTTTGGCCATCCCTGAGTGTGGCTCACTAGCAATGAAGATGCAGATCATAGAAGTTTATGAAGTTGATGAATTGGAAAGCAAGGACGTTTTATCATATAACATCAAGTTGAGGACCCCAAGTATAAGAGCAGGCATATAGCCCAATTCCCAAACATGTAATTCCAAAAATACAGAAGTTCTAGAACATATGAAATAGGAATTAAGAAATAGAGAGAAACTACATTTATGTATATAGCCTAGGTTGGCAAAAAGAGACACCCAGGAACTTGAAGAGAACAAAAAGGGTAGTTCAGCCAGAAGAGCTAAACCAAAGCAAGTGAGGCTCTTGGGGGCCTTTGAGCTCCAATAACTGTAGGAGTGCCCCAGCTGGGATGAAAAACGCTATCTACCTGCAGAGAAAGAACTGATGGAGTCTGAATGCAGATTGAAGCATACTTTTTAAATTTTATTATTCCTTGGCCTTTTTTGGTATGTTTTCTTTGGCAACATGGCTAACATGAAAATGTTTTTTCGTGACTATATATGTATAATCTATACCAAATTGCTTGCCTTCTCAAGGGGGGAGAGAAGAAAAGTGAGAGAATTTGGAACTCAATTTTAAAACAAAAGTTAAAATTTTTTGTTTACATGTAATTGAGAAAGCACTTAAAAAGAGAGTGCCCCAGCCAGGATACCCCAGGATGTCAAGCATGCCTGGCCACCACGATGGAGATTGGAATGCTGTAGCCCAGGTGTCTCCCCACCCCCACCCCCCACCACACCTAGCCAGAAAGGCCCAAAGCATTCACTCTAGGCCAGAATACCATCACATCCAGGAAGTCCTACAAGAACCAGAAGATGGCAGTGCTAAGCAAGGAGGTCCAAGAATAGTTAAAAAATCCCGATCCTGAGCTTTGAGCCTAGAAGGTTGATGGGAGCCAATAAAACATCAAATTTCCTACCAAGAGAGTAGTAATCAGTCTATACAGCTTAAGTTTGCAGCAAGCTAACATGAGTTGTTCCCTTACAACCTTGTATCCAGAGGACACAGGCGAGGTCGGGACTTGCTAGCACTTTGTGCACAGCAGATATCAGTAGAAGGAAGAGCTAGTGGAAGGATCCCAGGCCATACCCATTTGGGCAACAACAAAAAAAGACCACTGTTTCATCCAAATGTGTTAGTGCCTGGCCTGAAAAAAGTCCCGATTCAAGAAGCAAAAGCTGGCACTACATTTATCAGTTCTGTTTATGTATTCATATTGCAATATATTCATACATATTTACATAAATATGTATATGATGTTTATTTAAATAAGATACCAATCATAAATGTATTTTATGGATCTAAGGATGTCCTGGATACCAGGCTAGAGGAAGAAAGTAACTCCATACCCACTACAGGCAGAGCCTCAGCTAAAGATATGGCTTGCACTTACCTAGGTTTATTAGACTTACTGAAAGAGATGAAATAAGAGATAAAAAAATATTATAAGTGAATTGGAAAAATAATGAACTGAGAACTCTAGAAGAAAGAAGTGGAAGGAGAATGAACTTAGTATAGGAGGTAAAAAAATCTTACCCAAATAACAAGACTCCTTGAAAATTAGAATGGATCAAACAAAAATCAGTGATTCCATGAAATAGTAAGAAATGTAAGGACAGAATCAACCAGAAACAGCTAACCTACAAAACAGGTCAAGAATTTTTTTTTAAAAAAGCCTCAATACCATATTCCAGTACACCATAAATAAAAACTGCTCAACCCTATTAGAAATGGAGTAGAAAGTAAAGTAGAATCCACTGGAAATCTCCTAAATCCCCAAAATGAAAACCTCAGGAACGTCACTGCCAAAATCTAAAGCTTTCAGGTTTAAAAAAATATATATACTACAAATAGCCAGAAAGAGTTCAAGTACCAAGGAAATACATTCAAGACTAAATAAGACTAGGCAGCTATAAGGATAGAATTTGGAATACTATATTACAAAAGGCAAAAGATAAAAGCGCACAATTAAAAATAACTTCTGGCAAAACTAGACATAATCTTACAGGGGGTGGGGAGAATGAAGCTTTAGTGAAATACAGCACTTCTCCGCATTTGCTGATGAAAAGAACAGAGCTGAATAGAATCTTTGAAATGTAAACATAGGAATCAAGAGAAACCCATAAAGAGTAAATACACTGGAGAAATTGGAAAGGTCTCATATAACGGGAAAACCTCTATGTTGCAGTAAAGAAGGAAGCAACAAATGTCCCCTCAGAGTCCTAATGTCTTCAGGAGTCATAAATAAGGCAAGAGGAAGGCCTGCGGATATGGATATATATATACACACACACACACACAAACACACACACATACATATATTATATATATGTATGTAAACATATATATTATACATATGTATGCGCACACATATATACACACACACATATATTTTTTAAGTGATCTTTTTCATGATCTAAAATGAAGGCAGAAAAGGGAGAGGAAAAATAATACACTAGGAAAGAAAGAGGGAAGAAGGGGTTAGGGCTCACTGATCACATAATCAAAAGAGTATGTAAGACTAAATTTGGAGGCAGTGGTTCACTTTCATCTAAACAAAATGGGGTTAAATACACCCATCAACACACATTCAAGGAGTGTGGCAGAGAAAAACATTAAACTCAAGAACAAAACAAGGAGGAACAGGAGAGGAGAGAAAGTAGGGTAGAAAAAGAGATGGACTGATTATAAACAAAGTTAATGAGGGAAAGAAAAGAGTGCAGTGGATGAGAATCAGATTGCTGAGCACTATATTCCTTCTTGAAAAGAGGTTGGACGGGAAGAGAAAAGAAGGTGCAAGAACAGGATGAAGGGAAATACAATTAAGAATCATAACCATGAAAGTGAATTAACACCCATAAAATGGAAGAGGATAGAATAGATTAGAAAGCAAAATCCAACAATCTGTTCTTCACAAGAAATGCATTTGAAACACCAGGATTCATGCATGACTGAATAAGGGGCTAGATCATAATTTATTGTGTTTCAGTTGAACTTAAAAAAAGCAGGGGTAGAAATCATGTTCTCAGACAAGGCAACAGTAAAAATAGACATTATTAAAAGAAATAAACAAGGAAATTGCATTATTCTTAAAGGCATCATAGACAATGAATATCAGTCTAACATACACAGGCACTGAATGACACATTATCTAAATATTTAAAGGGAAAGTTAATCAGTTTACAGAAAAAGAATAAAACTATAATAGTTGTAAAGTAAAACTGTAATAGTTGGAGACCTGAATGTACTGCTTTCATTTACACAAATCTAACAAAAGATAAAGAAGTTTAGGACCTGAACAGAATTTTACAAAAGGTAACAGATCTTTGGTGAATATTGGGTCAGAATTGAAAAGAGTAAGTACATTTCTTAGCACCCCACAGTACCTTTACAAACACTGATCACGTATTAGGGCATAAACATCTTACAAACAAAATGTAGAAAAGCAGAAATATTAAACACATCCTTTATTGACCAAAATGCAATAAAAATAATATTTACTAAAGGGTCTCTGATGAAAGGATTAAAAATCAGATATGAAATAATTTAATCCTAAAGTGAGAGTCAAAACAAATCACAGAAACAACAGTTTCATTAAGCAAAATGACAATGACAAAACATAATAAAATTTTTGTGATGAAGGCAAAGCAGGCTTTAGAGGAAAATGTATATTGCTAAAGACCTTCATCAAGAAAAGAAAGAAGGAACAGATCAATGAATTAGGAATACAACAACAACAAACCTAGAAAAGTGGCACATCAGCAAACCCCAACTAAACACAAAAATGAAAATTCTGAGAATAAAAGGAATTAGTAAAACTCAAAACAAAAAATCACTACTAAATTCATAAATAAAATCAGGCAGGAGCTATTTTTTAAACTGTAAAAATAAATAAAATCAGCTAACTTCATTTCAAAACAAAGAAAAATTCCCTACAAAGCAGTAAAAAATAAAGGAAATTATCAGAAATTATTCTGCCAAATTACATTCCAAAAATGGATGAGATGAAATGAACTTAAAAAAATACCCACATTAACAAAACAAGAATAACTTAAATAATCCAATCATAAAAATATAAATGAACTCACAAAGGAAAAAGCCCCATGACCAAATGGTTTTACAAATTAATTCAAACATTCAAAGAACAATAATTTCAATATTACACACACTTTAAAAAAATAGGATCCTATTAACTCCTTCTTTGATACAAATATCATCTTGCTATCTAACCCAGGGATAGAGAAAGCGGAGAAAGAAAATTATAAGTCAATATCCCTCAGGATATCCTAGATACATAAGGAACAAAGTCAAATAAAATAATGTATGTAAAACACTTTATAAAACTTAAAATACTATATATTTATTATTACATTTTAAAACAAGAGCCATTCTTCACAGATTAGTGGTCAAAGGATATGAGTAGGCAGTTTTCAAAGGAAGAAATTAAAATTCTCAATAACCATATGAGAATGCTTTAAATCACCATTTGAGAAAGGCAAATCAAAACAACTACAAAGTTCCACCTCACACCTATCAGACTGGCAAAGATGACAATAAAAAAATGAAAATGACAAAAGCTGAAGTGGTCGTAGCAAGACAGGCAGACTACTACATTGCTGGTGGTGCTGTAAACTTATCAGCCTTTCTGGAGAGTAATTTGAAACTGTACCTAAAACGGTTAAACTCCTCCTTTGACCCAGTAATACCACTTCTAAGCCTCAAGATACCCTGGAGATCAAAGAAAGAGGTAAAAGACATCTATGTACAAAAATATTTATAGGAGCTTAATTTGCTGCAGTAAAGAATGGAAATAGAGAAGGTGCACATCAGTCTGGGGACGGCTGAACAAATTACACTATGTGACTTAGGGAATATTATTGTATTTTTTTAAATGGATTCAGAGAAAGAAGGAAGCTTATATGAACTAATAGTGTGAATTCAGAACCAGGAGAACAACTTACACCATTATAGTAATATTATAAAGAAAAACAACTTTGAAGATTTAAGAATTGGATCAATAACCAACCAGGACTTGAGAGACTGGATGTTGGCGTGCTACTCATCTCCTGCCAAATGAAGTAGTCATAAACAGCACTTAACACAGTGGCTAGCACGTAGTAGGTGCTAAATAAATGTTCATTATTCCCTCCCCCAACTCCTACCAGTAAAAAGGTCTCAAGGTGCAGAATGAGATACATTTTTGGACTATATGTTGTTGGTTTTCCCCTTCTTTTTCATGGGGCCCCTGGAAGAGTTGGAGGGAGACAGAGGAACTAACAATAGTATTGTCAAAAAAGATTATTGAAACTTTTTTTTAAAATGCACATTAGTAAACAGAACACAGTTCAGAAGAAAACACATAGGAATTTTCAAAATAGCATACCGAATTTATTATATACTTGAAAAGGAAGTTATACTTAAAATTTGCAATTTCACGTACAATCTTCATTATCTGTTCTTTTCATGTGGAGATACTCATTTTATTTGATGTTTAAGTTCATAAAAGTAAAAAGATCAAATGAAAATAATAGGGTAGGAGTAGAGAGGATAGTGATCCAGGTCCTAGAACTCCTTGATAAAGGAGGAAGAACACTCCACCACAGTAGATAACTGCCATTAGCAACTGGACAGGGTCCTTTGGAAGAAGGGAACCTTAAATGTGAGGTTGCTGAATGAAGTGGTAGAGGGAGGCCTCAGCTGAAATCAGTAGAAGTAACATTTTTATTCCTTCCCTGGGCTCACTGTGTCAGTCTTCTAAGAACAGCCAGGTTTCGGCTATTACAAGATAGAAGTGTGAGAGGAAGAGATCTAATAAGAAAGGCAATTTGTTAATAGCAGTTTCATAGTGCACAGTAAGGAGGGAGCAACAAGAACAGGTAAGGGACGCAGGATGAGTAGGGGCTAATAAGAAGGCAGACAAGGGAGTGGAGAGATATCAGGAAGGCAAACTTCTGCTTAGGCAATCTCAAGACTGAATCACAGGGATTGTGAGGGGAGCCATAGTATAGATTGTTATATCCCTTTCCAGTAGCAATGGTAGCTGACCTCTTTGCCTTAGAGTTGATTTTTCATGCAATATTTGAAAAAGGGTAAGATAAGGTGGGTGGGCAGCATGATAAACAGCAAGATGCCTGTCCAGACCAAGGTCTTGTTGCTGGAGTAAGGAATGGATGGGAAAAGGAAGGCCCTGTGTATGGGATCTCCTTGGCTGAAGGCTGAAGCCTGGTTGATTCTCAACCTGCATTCATCTCTCCTTCAGATGCAGAGGTAGCTAGGTAGACCAGTAGATCAGGTGCTGGGCTGAAAGTCAGAAAGGTGCAGCCTCAGACACTTACTGGCTAGGTAATCTTGGGCAAGTTTCTTCAACTATAAAATGGGGACAGTAACACCAACCTCCCAGGGTTGCTTTAAGGATCAAATGAGATAATGTTTATAAAGGGCCTGGCACATAGAAGGTGCTATGAACATTCTTATTCCCTTACTATGTACTTACAAATAACGTGCTAGCATTTTTTCAAAGTGCTTTACAAATATTTCACGTGATCCTCACAACAATCCTGAGAGGCAGATGCTATTATCCCCATTTTACAGATGATAAAATTGAATCAGACATAGGTTGTGACTTGTTCAGGTTCACCAGTATGTATTTGAGACCATATCTGAACTCAGGTCCTCCTGATTCCAGGTCCAGCATTCTTCTCCACTGAGCCAACCTGAGAAGCAATGCCGTGTAAAATGGACTAGTCCTGGAATCCCTTCCCAGCTCTTGCAGAGACCAACTCCAGGGTTACCTCTTCCAGGTAGCCTTTTGCTTGCCTTGCCCTTCTCCCACAAAGGAAAGTGATCTTTCTTCTTCAAAAATTTCAAACCACTTTACCTGAATGGACCTTCTCCTTTCTACTTCTCACTTTTTTAGGAGTTGTGTCTATGTCTTATACTCCTATAATATTTTAAGGTCCTTGAGAGTGGTCTGTGTCATATATTTCTTTGCATCTCCAGCACCTAATAGTAGTACAAAGTAAGTGTGAGTTCCTATTTTCAAGTAATAATAGCAACTAACATTTATATTGTGCTTTTAAGGTTTTAAAGCACTTTCCATATATGTGGGGTCAAGTTTTAGCTTGATCATTTAAATTTTACGTCAACTTGATTTTACCCATATCAAATGCAACAGTTACTCAGTCAACAAGTATTGATTAAATGCTATGTGCCAGCCACATGCTGTGCTAAGCACTAGAGACACAAAGAAAGGAAAAACCAGTCCCTTCCTTTAAAGACCTAACATTCTGACAGGGAGACATGTTAACAACTATGTATTAAAATTTTCAGTGAATATATTACATGCTAAATGACTAGTATCTAAGCGCAGTAGCTGAGTGATTTAAAATCTCATCTGTTCCTTTACACTTTGTCCATCAGTGAGTGGGAATCAGTAATTTTATTTTGCTTCTTTACGGAAGATGGCAACAGTTAAGGAGAAGAGAACATACTGTACTACTGAGTTTCACAAATTTATTGGTATTTTAGTAAAGACATTCATCTCAGTCATTGCTCTCTCCTGTCTTGACCTTAGGCTATCCTTTCATTTGGGTCAAGAATACACTCAGAAGAGGAAGAATTCTTAAACATAACAATAAAATGGACAAAAATGGAAAGTCTGCCTACATTAGAGTATCTAAAGATAAATTTATGAATTTTGGTATGGTTAAGTCAAATAAGGAAGAACTAATAGCTCTATGTACATTTTCATTGTTTTATGTGGGGATTATTCTAAATATAAATGTAACAGGACAAAAGTATTAGGAATATACAGTAAAAGGCAGCTCCTCTGGAACGATTACCTATTCTAAGAGCTTAACTGGCAGTTACCACCAATAGAATAGTCTAAAGCTGCCTTCAAATTCAACATTGAAGGAATTTTCAAGAAAACATTATACATTTGATTATGACAAAGCTTTTAAAGATACGAGAACAGGTGTTCCAACGGTATTATATTTCAAAGAAATTTAAGATTACATATACGATACAAAAATACAAAAGAAACCTCTCAGAACTTACAGACTCAAAGTATAAGTGGTCAAATCTTTCATAAAATAATTTTAAAGATGCACTCTCTTGTATTTTCAGTATCTGAAATGGGCCAGTAGTCTATAAATAGGCATATAAATGAGTGTATTACATACTAGCCTAGTAATGAGAAAAGTAACGTTGCTTAAATTCAGATTAGTTTTCACTAAATTGGTAATTTACATGTTCTGACCAATACAGAAAGTGCATCTTCACCATCTTTATACAATGTTAATGAATTTTTGGTGTGTCATTTCTTTTAAAACTAAAAAAGCCAAATGCATTTAAGCAATGTACATATTTTAATCACATTTTTGGTGGTGGCTTACTTTTTAAAAGAAACAGCTTCCTTATATTTACCTCAAGTTCTGGTGGAAATGCTTACAGGAGCTTGTTAATACCGATAACTCAGAGAAGCACATTTAAAATACTGATTTACTTGCACAATGAATGCTTGTCCTTTAAAAATCAATGAAGTTAGGACAAGCCCTATTAAGGTGAATTAGGCCACATCATATATTAAACACTTTACATAAAATTTCAAAAAAGTAACTATGAGTTTTTCTTGTTATAGCTTCTGTAGCTGCTGTTAGCAATGCCTAGTTCATGACTGAAAAAAAGTCCACTGGGGAAAAAAAGTTGTCATATTTGTATTTTGTCTAAATTATTTTAAAATCAATGTTCCAGTAACACTTCCCTCCCAGTACAACATTCCTTCTCTATAAGGCTGTTCTTGGGAGCCAGATAGTTTACGTAAAGATGGAGTTAAGTAGTTGTTTTCAATTTGAACAGTTAAAGAGACAATAAACTTTTGCTTCCTCCTTAATGTGCTAATAGTAGTGACTAAAAAAATAAGCAATTCTTAAAAAGGTACCATTTCTGACTTCTTTATTATCTGTAACCTTTTGAAACTAATCACACGAAACTACAAAATTAGCAAATGTCTTGAAATCTGTATATAAAACATAAATTACCTCTAATTTCAAACTTTCATTTATTAGTACACCACTCAATTTTTTAAAAGTGGCTCCAAAGATAGTCTTATACCATTCTTTTTTTTTCTCTTTAAAAAAAAAAAAAAAAAAAGGAAACTGTTCCTTTTAACATCACACCCACCCCATACCCAAATCTTGAAACACATCATTTAGTCATCATCTTGGTCATGGACATTTCCAAGGTGAGATTTTATATTTCGTTCCCACAGCTTCTGGTTATCAGAAAATCCATGCTTTCCTTTATTGAAGGAATTTGGTCCAGCTGATGTTGGTGTATCCCTATTTTTAAATATGGAAAAGAAATAGTTGTTAAACAGTTTAAAAACCTTCAGAAAGCACTGCAGTAGAGCAAGGCATGAAGATTTCATCCTTCAATTCCCCCTCAACCTCCCCTCCACAATTTTAAGTTGCATCAAGGTTTCAAAAACAAACAACAAAAGTTATCAGTCAGAAAGATGTGAGTTCAAATCTGGTCTAAAACACATTCTAGTTATAAACCTGAATACTTGAATGTGTGTGTGTGTGTGCGCACGCATACATGTATAAATATGTATATGTGGTGTACACACAGGAGTAGATAAGTTTTATTCTATGAAAGCTATGCGTTAAAGAGAGGGGAGATAAAAGAATAGTCTAATAAGCTTGTGATAACAGCTGACAATTATATAGAGATTTCAGGTGTTTTCTTCATAAACAATCTTGTAAGGTAGATAGCATTCGTATTATTCCCATTTTACAAATGAGAGAAAACTAAGAGGTTGAGTGATTTTTCTATGGTCAAATAACTTGTGTGAAATCTTGGATTTGAGTCCAGGTCTCTTCAGACTCCAAGCCAATACACTCTATCCACTCAGTCTCCTCCCTTTCATAATCCCAACAACCTCCTCATATTTTAATGTTTCTAAGTATGACACTTGTCATATACTGCACTGGTGTAAGTAAACCTAAAAAAATGATGTGCTGTCCCTACCTCCTCAAAGAGATCATCTCTGAAAGGAAAAATACCATGAAGGCATACAATGAAATGTTAACATTAATTATTATTTTCTTCTCTTAGGCTGTTATGTCAAATAAGGAAAACAATTGTGGTACATATTTAAACCAAAATGGTACCAAAATTAGTTTGAATTAATATTATCACTTCAAATTTTACTTATCAATCTGAATTCTTTTAGAAGTCACTGCTCTTATCTGCACTATCCAATTTAAAATTAAATAACATTCACTCTAGCTCCTTTGTGGAATAGATATCTTCCTGTATTCTGCGGGAATAAATATCCTCAAAATTTGGTTTGCTTTCTGGGATGCCTTAAAGGTTGTGCAGTCCTTAAAAGGTGCTGAGGCATAATTTTGCAAAAACAGACAAAGAGGGTATAGTGAAAACTCCATCTTAATAATCTAGTGGCCGATAAAATTAAAAAAAAATTAAAACCCACTGTGTATTTAATGTATTATAATGTGTATAATGTAATACCATCTGGCATCATCTGAAAGGAGAAAATGTTTTTAATTATATACATATAATGTTTTTTCCTGAAATTTTTTTCCATCAGCAAAGAAGTAAAGAACCTTTGACTGCTCATAAAATATGTGATGTCCTTTTATCCTAAAATAATATATGGCACCCTCTCAACTCCTTGAATGAAGTAAAACAGTAGTAAAACTTTCCTATGTGACTTTGTCCCAAGAGATATTAGAATCTAATAATATTATATCCTTCAATGACTTCACCTCTTTTAGAAGTTTATTTACCATGATTAGCTAATAGTTTAACATATGCAAAAAATTTAAATACCTTCCAATATTCTTCATCCGCATCTTTGCTTCTGGAGGCATTTCTTCTGGTTCACTCTGAGAAAAAAAATATCACAGATAAAATGCTGGTGCAAAATTACAAATATTTCCTTTTTAAAAAGGTATGGATGACTGCAAGTGCCAGTTTTTTTTAAAGATGGATATTTTAAAAATCCATTTAGTAATCAATAGCTTTTTAAAGTCTTGAATTTACACAAAACTGTAAAACGTTTTTAAGATATTGGATTGGTTTGCCATTTCCTTCTCCAGCTCATTTGACAGATGAGGAAACTGAGGCAAACAGGGCAAAGCAACTTGCCCAGGGTCACACAGCTAGTACCTGAGGGCAGATTTGAACTTAGGAAGAGGAATCTTCCTGACACCAGGCCAAACACTCTATCCACTGCAGCACCTAGCTGCCCATTTTTTTGGTAAGCTTTGTAACTGTTTTGTAATTGTAAAATTGTAAACTTTGTAATAACAGAACATAGATTTTTTTTCTTTGTTCTTGTGTATCATGGTATAGCTATGATGTGGACCGAGGAGAAAAAAAACTATCAAAATAATTTTAGTTCTGACTGTTCCTAACCAAAAACCAAGGTTATCAAGGAACGAAAAAAAAAAGTTGTTTTCCTGTGTATTCATTTTATATGATGCTAATAAAGACCTTAACCCCAAGGAGGGAATCTCCTTTACTGCTAAAGCACCTAGAATGATTAATCTCCACCTATTTTTCACACATACAATTCCAGCTCACCCCATCCCATCCCCTGCCCCTTGCACTGGCCTTTCCTTTAGCCCGGCCTTCCAGCTACAACCCTCCAGAGAAACCACTATAAGGTAAAATCCAGTGTTTTGACTAGCACTGTAGAACTACTCCCTTCTCCCCCCAAATTACTGAAGATCCAACAAAAGGAAAATCTCACTACCAAAGTTCTTGGGACTGTCAAATGGTTAAAGATCAGAAATTAATATGATTTTATCTATAAAAATGATACTATGTGTTTATACATCAGTCTCTCTCTCTCTCTTCTACTCACATTAAAAACATTTAAATATGTTTTCATTAATCCATTCAAGACTCAGAAATTAAAGGGCTTGAAAATCCATTAAATGCATACTAGCTGAATAACCTACCCTAGACAGATTACTTGGCCTCTCTGAGTGTCAGTTACTTTTATCTATAAAATGGAGAAAACAATAGCACCTACTGCACAGAGTTGTGGAAAAAAAAATAATGTGTATACAAAGTGCTGGGCAAATCTTAAAACACTATGCAGACATGAGCTAGTACCATGTAATGAAAGCAGACCTTAGTTACAAATAAAAATGCTGCTTTATTTTTCAGGAGTTACTTTATCTTTATCTGAAATTAACTTCATGGACAGTAGAAAACAAGGCTCTGAGATCTTGTCCCCGACCTCTTAACAATCTTGAAATTTGGGCCACGAAGATGGGCTTCACTTCAGTTAACTTTGGTGTGGCCCATGGATTTCCCCCGCAATTCTGACAAGCAGTCTTCAATCTTTGCTTAAAGACCTTCAGTCACCCATCCTTTGCCTGATTATTTCCAAGCTTGAGGGAGACAGAATTCCCCTCTTCAAATACCAAAAGACCACCCACCCATCTCCTTTCTCCCACAATTCTTTTTTTTTTCATTGTCAATAAGCATTTATTTATTTTTAAAAATTTTTAAATTTTTTTAAAATTTAATTTATTTAATATATTTAGTTTTCAGCATTGATTTTCACAAGAGTTTGAATTACAATTTTTCTCCCCGTTTCTACCCTCCCGCCCACTCCAAGATGGCGTATATTCTGGTTGCCCCATTCCCCAGTCAGCCCTCCCTTCTGTTACCCCACTCCCCTCCCATCCCCATTTTCCTTCTTCTCTTGTAAGGCAAGATAAATTTCTACACCCCATTGCCTGTGTATCTTATTTCCTAGTTGCATGCAAAAACTTTATTTTGGTTTGTTTTTGAACATCTGTTTTTAAAACTTTGAGTTCCAAAGTCTCTCCCCTCTTCCCTCCCCACCCACCCTCCCTAAGCAGGCAAGCAATTCAACATAGGCCACATGCATATCATTATGTAAAACCCTTCCACAATACTCATGTTGTGAAAGATTAACTATGTTTTGCTCCTTCCTAACCTATCCCCCTTTATTGAATTTTCTCCCTTGATCCTGTCCCTTTTCAAAACTGTTTGTTTTTGATTACCTCCTCCCCCTGTCTGCCCTCCCTTCTATCGTTCTCCCACAATTCTTACAGATGCCACCAGAAAGGTTCAGAATTTTGGGGATACCTATTCATACTATTAATAAAAAAAGCCTCTGCACCTTTGCACAGAGGCCGTACCCTACACCAGAGATGTTTTTCCTCCTCTCTCAGCTTCCTGAATACCTCAGATCCTTTCAAAGCTCAGCTCCAATGCTACCTCCTTCAAGAGGGCTTTCCTGATTCTCCCGGTTGTTATTATCTCTCTGCTGCTATAATAACCACAAAGTATTCATCTATGAAGATGGCATTTTCTTCCCACCCTCCCTCTCCAGGTCCTTGAATGTAAGCTCAAAGGCAAGGGATGGTTTTATTTTTCTAAATGTACTCCTAGTGCCTGGAATATAATAAGCATTATAGACAGACTTTTCTACTCCATCACCCAATTTTTTTTTTTTTGGTGAAGTCAGAGTTTTAAGAATTTCAGAGTAAGAAACAGAATTAGCCATTGACTTACATCATCATCTTCATTGAAAACTGCTGCTACTGAAAGGGTTTTAGGGGCAAGAGTTGGAACAGTTTCTTTAGGCTTCTAAAAGAGAAACAGACATCAAAACAGCAAAGTACGTACATTATATACATGCAACTCAAAAAAGGAAAGCAGTGACTTTTTTGTATTAAAAAAAGGCATATTTTGTTTTCGAATTATCTTAATCACTAAGTCAGTACTTTGGAAAATCTCACCTTTTAGGTTCCCTATGCTCCCTGAGAATATAGCATTATTATTAAGTGCCATGACCCTGGTTAGTAATAGTTTTTAAGTCAACTTGGATATTTATATGCTAACCCCTAAAACACCTCTTACTCATCAAAATCTTGTATATTTGATCTTGTAGAGAATTTTTTCTCAAGGACAGCCCAATGCCATGTGTATACCAGGCACTGAATACACATTTGGTGACTGATTTTATGCAGCTATAAGACATGATCTTTTAAAGTAACACCAACCAAAAATGTGAATTATTTGGATTCTTGATTACACAAATAATCAATCCACACAATAGTGAAATCTGTCACAGAGCCCCTAACCAATTACTTGCTAGCATTAGTTTTAATAGATTTAGCAGGCTGTGCAAAATTTTAATATACAAAAATGTTAAATTAAGGGAGGAATGGTAACGAATGATCTGAATTTTTTCATTTTCACATACTTTAAAATTTATTTTAAATTTCATATTTAAATTAAATACATTTACCTATAAATATAAATTATATTTAAGTTAAATAATAATATTTTAAAATTAAAAACCAAAACAACAAAAAACTACTGAAATCCTGCCCTTAAAATTCACCTAACAAAAAGATCACTTTTGGGGATAGTGATTATGCCTGTTAGTATGGAGTTTTTTGAAAAAGGATCACCTATCAGGATTACTGAAAACAGCTGGAAAGAAACACAGCTAACATTTTAGATGAATCATTCTTGAATGGTAATCTAGAATACATGCATTTGGCAGTAAAACGCTGTTTTTTTTTAAATTAACTTCAGAAAATAGCACTGGCAGATATGACAGCTATATATAATTAAGTAGCATCAACAGTGGAGCAATTTTAGATGATTTCTGTCTTACTTTAAAACCTAGTATTAATGCCATGTCATTTAACATTAAGTTAATACTTAATTCCTTCCTGGCAAAATATTTCAATTACTTGGTTTTACCAAGATTCTAAGAGTTTAAAATTTTATGTCTTAAAGTGTATATTTAAATTGGTTTTTAAAAGTAGATTTCGTAAGTTCAAAGAAAAATAAGGTATGAGTATAAACAAAACAAAACAAAAACAATTCCATAAGGGACTGGAGATTGTAAAAAATATAATCATGATGACAAAATTATGATGGCTAAATATTGAAGACTTGTAGCTATAAGAGACTTCAGAAATAATTTAGCCTAAACTTTTTATTCTACAAATGAGGAAACTGAAATCCACATGAAGCAAGTGACTTGCCCAAGATCAAGTAGTAGAGGCAAAATATGAACCCAGGGAATGCTCCAAATCCAAGAACTCTTTCCATTTGTCCCCTCACCATGTTTTTTTGGGGGGAGAGGGGAGGAAGACCCAAACCGGGGAGCCATATGAACAGAAAAGACAGAAGAGGAATTATCTGATGAGGGAATATACGAAAAAAAGAAAGAAATAGTAATTTTAAAAACACAAGAATGGTTCAGTTCTATGACCGTATCAGGAAGGTTAAAGTCTGAAATTAGCTGAAGCTTGTGATAAATGAAAAGGTTTTTTGTTTTTGTTTTTAGTAGAAATGTTACATTGGGGAAAACAAGGACAGCCTAGGCATTCCATCTGGTGCGAAAGGAATGATAACAAATGGCCTAGAGAAAACAGAGCATTCAGTTCCTATTTTACTTCTCTTTTCATTAAGAAGAAAAGTCTTCATAACAATGAGAGGGAAAAATAGTTATGAGGGAACTGAAATTCAAGTAAGTGAGAGACAACAAGAACACTTAACTTCTTGAAATGAGTTCAAGGAAAGATCTTGATGTGACTGCTCTATTTTGGCTGAATGGAAGGGTGCCTTAGGACTGTAAGTGGGAATGTTTTTCTAATTTCCAAAGGAAGAGGAATTCAGCAAAGTATAAGGCTGGAAAAATTCTAGAGTGGAGTATTAGAAGTTCAATATAATCTTGCCTGTACTCATTAAAAACAAACCATGCCAGACCAACCACATTTCCTTTCTTGCCAGGGTTACCAGACAAGGATATCAGTGGAAAGCTATAGACACAGAATATCTGGATTTCACCAAGATATATGATAAACTTTCACAAAATTCCTGCAGACAATAAAGATACAGGCTAGACAAAAATGCAGTTAGATGACTGCAGAACTGATTGAAGATAGTTGACATGCTTATAGTATTTGTAAACAAAATGAAGCTGGGCAGGATATCTAAGACATATGATGAGAGAACTGGGATCCAAAAAGGTGCTGAAAGACTAGGATGGTAATCTAAGTTTAATAAGACAAAATTATCAGAAAAAGTTTTTCCTATAGTTAAAGCCCAGGGATATTGATGGGTGAAAACCTCCCAGAGTTACTGGACTCAAAAATGCTGCTATTTGACTAACAGCCCTGGAATTACTGAAGAATGAATTCAGTACTCCATCTTTTCCTGGCTTACAGAGAACATTTTTATTACTTGTGCACACAAATGGGAGAATCAGACCACAGACACAAAAACAGGTCTTAGAGCTGTGTTCTCCTACAAAGTGGAACATGGATCGCCAAATCAGTCTTACAAGTGGGTTAAGACAAAGGATCAATTGGGGGTGATAAAGAAGTGACAGATGAATAAGAGGCAGTTCAATGCTAGGAGAGCTAAATACAAAGTTAAGGGTAAAATGAAGATCTGATTAATGGGACAGTGTTATGTTATGTATTATCGGAACATTCTGGGAACAAATGATACAAGTCGAAGGTGCTTTTCACTGTCCTGCTTGGAGCATTCTTTCCCATGAGAACACATTTCCCCATAGTTTCTTCAGTATCTATTCTATCCATAGGCATTTGCAGTAATGTCAGTCTCTGAAAAAGCACAACAAAATAAGACAGACCTAGGATCCTGATTCCACAGACTCAAAAGAATCAGATGAAGATAACACCTTTCTCCTCTCTGAAGATATTTTCTAAAGCTCTGTTCAATTTAAAGCGACACCAATTAAGTTTTCATTTCCTCTGATTCTGTATCATAGCTGTTCTAGGTTTTTCACTGACCTTTCCTAAATAATGTGAATCTAAACTTCCATACTCACATGCAGGTACACATAACCATATATAACCATAGGCTACACCTCAGACAAAACATATAGTCTTCATTTTAATATTCATTTTTAATATAAGATTTTCAAACAATCTTCTGATTCCCTCCCAGATTCTACCCATCCCCTGTGAATACCCAGTTCAAAACAATGACTCACACTCGCTCCAAGTTTGATGGATATGACTGGTGCTTTCTTTGCCGTCTGACTGCCTATGGCAAACCCAAACTTGGCTATCTTTGCGGGCACAGGCTTGGATGAGAAGTCTTCGGCTTCTTCTTCAGCTGATCGCTTCTCTGCGCTGCGACTCGAATTTTCCCCTCCATTACTGGAAGAAACAGTCTTAGTTTTCACAGGTTTTTCTGCCTCTTCTTCAGGTCCTGGTGAAGTCGAAACAACTTACCAAGATGAGCTAATTTTACTGAGCAGAGTGATGGGAGCAGCAACCTCATAAAGCACTGTTATAAGGAAGGTACTTCTGCAGCTGCACACCTACTGACCCAACAGTCTCTTCCACTGTTTTGAGCACACAGAGGCAACAGAGATTGTGTGGCAGTAGAAGAGGCTCCTTTGAATTAACTAGCATAAAATATAGGGCAATTTAAAATTACAAACATATTTTTCAAAAAAAAATGAATATGCTCTGACTAAACACTGTTTTATTAAACAAAACTGAAAGTTCTATATGTATGTGTGGGGAGGAAAAAGGGTAAAGGGTAGTCTACTTAAAACGAACAAACAAAAAGCCTTCAAAATACCCAAGTGGTAAAAACTCCTCTGGGTGATCATCTACTTTGTCAGCAATTAACTGTTTATATTTAAAGACAATCTTGAAGAAAAGGAAAATAAATCTGGCTGGCAATTTCTGGTCATGTTATCTAAATTCCACAATTATACACATGTCTACCTAGAAAGGGTTATTCAGCATTGGTTTAGAACTGAATTTACTGAGAAATATGTATTATATCTAATCTCTTCAGTAAATAAAATTTGCTTTAGAATTTTGGTTAGACCAGGTTATTTCACTATTTGAAATTACACAGAAAGGATTTAAGCAGAGGAGAATCATCCATGTGTATGAATACATACATTTCCCATTCTAAAAGTGCAGTCATATTAAATTCTGAATTATCTATTTTAATGACAAAGTACAACTACAAAGTACAACTCATGGATCAGATCAAACAGCTGATAATCTACAAGTAATTCACATTTTGTTTTGGAATATGCCGAATTTATTTCAGTAATTTTGCCTTCCTATATTTAGTATTAAATTTAAGACTGAAAAAATATCAAATTTAAAAACTAGTTTTTATTCCCTAAGAATACACCAGATAAGCAGCAGAGGGAGGTGTTCAGGAACATACTGGGTGTCAGGGAATGAGGAAACTAGCTCGAAATCAAAAAACTTATTTTCTTTCAGTCACTAAGTTCTACATAACAAGCATACACACTGCTGCTGTGGATGTGTGGATTAATGTATGGGAGAAAGAAAACAAGCTTTAGGATCAGGCACAGATAACAAGAAAAAAGAAAAAAAGGACACATGTAGTTGTTAGAAAGCTATGCTTCAGGGTCCAAGTATTGAAACTGGGGTGTTTTTTTTTGCTCTTTGGATTAATACTTAAACAAAATGTCCAAGCTTGTTCGGGAAAAAATATTAAGAACATCTTCAAATTACTGCTGTAGACTCTTCCTGGTCATAGAAGGCAATGAGAATACTGTTATAAAGCTACCCAGAATGAGATTAACTAGGATTTAGTTTTGGATTGGGAAGTTAAGGAATTAGGTGGAAGAGAGTATTATGTATTATATCATACCTACAGTGGATGGCAGAAGATACCACTCACTAAAATAATAAACTACTGAGGAGTGAAAGGTTGCCCAAAATACAGTGTTTAAAAAATAATGTTCATACTAGCATCCTAATTTAGAATTTTCAGAAAAAAGGAAATGCAAAAAGAATTTATGAAAATGTCACCACTTTTCTAAGTACTCAATTTAGGACAAGTATTTTTGATCAATTCTGTTATAGATGGTGGCCCATATAAGTTTTATTCTACAACTAAACCGTAATTAGACCAACTATCTGACTTATACTTAAATATGAGGAAAAAATATTTGGTAGTAAAATAAAACAGGAGAAAGCATTTTATGTTATGTATTATGGTACATTTTGTATATGATATTATATATGTGAGTTATATAGGAATATGGCCAACTAACTCAAGTGATACTTATTTCAGTTTATATAAAAAAGTGGAAAACACTAGAACAAAGAGCATAAAAACAGGCCTACTGTGGTCTAAGGCAAGGCAAAGGTTCTATCTGGGGTCCAATTCTAAACATTTTGCTAACTCTATTTCAATGTTTGGTTTTCTTTGTGATCTATGTATTTTATGCATTTAAAAACATAATTCTGAGGCGTCTTTGATAGACTTCACCAGACTGCAAGAGGGGTCCAAGGCACAAAAACAGTTCAAGAAGCCCTAATCTAAGGTCTAATGACAGTAATACCTATTGATTTTCTCCTCATATTCCCTTGCTTCTATTTCTGTTCCTAATCCCTGTTTTTCTGGAATTAAATTCTGGGGCACAGGGAATTTGAGCAAATTATACTAGAAATGAGTCAGGAGAAAAAAAAATTGAAGGCACAATACCTCCAGATTATTTGAGATTTGCTTGGTGTGGGAACTCCATCTATCATCCAAGCAGATTACCATCTATAACTTAACAAATCTTAAGATAACCTGATACTCAGAAAGGTTAAGGGATGCGTCTGAGGTAATAAGCTAGTGTTACAAAGTACATCTACAAAGTACAACTCATAGGTAGGTGTCAAAAGGCAGGATTTGAATCCAGGTCTTCCTAATTCCAAATCAAAATCTACTATCCATCAAACCAGGCACTGGGGAGAGCAATGACAAAATTATATATGAAAAAGTGTGACAACCCCCACTGCCTGACATATAGTATACTAAGTTCTATCTATGCACCATCTATGCACCCAGTTACTATCTTGATAAAACCTTGTTAGGCTAAGTCTTCTATATAAACAGAACCCAAATGAGAGTCAGAAGAGTTCCTCTCAAATAGCAAATTATGTACAACTCAATTTTTTCCTCACTTGCATTTCTACCAACTAAAAAAACCAAGCTAAAACACCACCTATTTCTCAGGTCTACTCTGAATAATGTCTAATATACACCAGTTCTACTTCAGAGCAATAACGTGCCCTTGGGTTTCTAAAAGTTAGTCTGATGCTGTTAACTTCACAACCAGGAAGTACTTTTCACTTTCAAGTATGGAAACTTCTAAGCCACTGAATCAGATCTATAATTATGGAAAGAGAAGGAAGAAAATACAAGGGGAGTTAATTGATGATGATCATATGGTGAAACCTTCTCCACAGAGGATGAGGTCCACTGAGAGGACTGACTAACGAGTACAAGCTGATTTCATTTTTTCAAATCCCTTAAATAATTTTCCCTGATTGTTCACTTTGCTTGGAATAGACTTCCAAAAATACATTTAATAAGATATGGAAAACAAAAACAAAAAAAAAGAAATTGAGGCCAGATGGTTTGGCAGCCAAACATATCTATTATTGCCCTGGTTGTTAGATAAATTTCTACGGTTTTGTATTATATAGTTCATATGAGAAAACTGATTTCTCAACTAAATCAAATCTGAAATGGCTTAATCATATAATTATTCAAAGTAATCAGACATATTTAAAATAGTACCCTCCAAGATAATGTTACATACCCCAAAGCAAGTAACCTAAATAGATTCAGAGATTCAAAGCTGGAAGGGACCCTAGAGGTCATTTAGTTCAACCTCTTCATTTTACAGACAAGGAATCCAAGGCCTGGAAAGGTTAAGTGACCTGCCAGAAATCAAACTCTAAAGTGAAAGAGCCAAAATTTAAAGCCAGGGTCTCAACTCCAAATCCCACATATTTTTCCATCATATTATGCAGCCTCCTCAGTGTTCTGGGTCTTTTACAAAGAACTACTAAGTCAACATGTTTTAATGTGACTTTTATGCTTCTCTATAGGTTTCCAAGAATAACTGCAAACTGTGGTAAACATACTATAAACTCTAAAAATGGGCAGTGCATATATTTAAATTACTTGCAGCATACATGAAACGAGAAAACTAATAGTTATTCTCTTAATTTTTTCTGATTTAAAAATATTTAATCTATAATGGTGAATTTCTTTAGAAGCATGAGGATGTTAAGATTAGTTTTGGATGGAAGTTTTCCTAAAGAAAAGGAATTTGTATAGCTTAGAAGCATATACAAAATGTTCAGATTAATCAATCTGAAAACAAATTAGATGGATCTATATTCACTGAAATTTTTCTTTTCCTAATAACTGGGTATACACCAGACCCTTGAAGCACACAGAGGCCTTATTCTGAAAAGGGTGCTAAATTGGGAGGCTCTAAAGTGCCTTTTTGTGACCTGTTTTCAATTTGGTAACAGAAGGTCTCTAACACTCATTGCCAGTTCAGTTCCCACGCTAGTTTAGCAGACCACAACTGCCTAAGACTGTGATTTTAAGATACAAATGCATTTTTCTTGGTAAAATTTCTGTTTGCTTCATTAGTTTTAAAGTCCTGATATAACAAAATTCTTACCAAAACCATGCCCTCAGTTATTTTTCCTTCTCTGCCTTCTCAATGTCCCAATAAGAAAAAAAATCAAAAAGTCTAGGCACAGACACTCTAATCCAATGTGGGGAGGTCTCAATACAAAATCCATGAGAATCAATTTTGCTTACATAGCTGACTGCTCTCAGAACAATACTACTGCTGTAAATATATTTTTGACTTGTGTAACAGATATTAGAATGTGTTTTAGTGTATTGTTTTCTCTCTGCTAAAAAAAAAATCTGAAGCATTTATAAAATGTTGAGATTAATCAATTTGAAATCAAGTTAGATGAATGAATTCACTGAAATTTGTTTCCCTAATTGGGGGAAAAAAAGTCCACACAGGGTACTAAATAGGGAATTGATAAAAGACAAATTGGGGAAGTAATAACTCATTTGTAAAATACTTGAAAATTCTGCAAAGCTGCTTTCCTCACAATCACGCCATGAGATAGGTAAATTTGATAAAATCCTAATGTTATAGGTGAATAGATTAAGGCACCGGGAATTTAAGTGATAAATGTATGTATATACGCATACATACATACAGAGAGAGGTGTATATATAGATATCTATAATCATGTACAAAGATCATAAATGTCTGGCTTGGGATATGAACCCTGTTGACTCCAAGTTCAACCCTAAAGTATAAGGTTTCACAAGGGTAATGAATTAACTGCAAGTTTTTCAAGTGCTGCGCTCCCTTAATACATTTTTTAATATAACCTGACAACATAAATTTGATTTATAAACAGTGAGGCAACTCCTGCTATGGCCAATAATATTGCTGCCACAATTGGTACAAATTATTTTACATATTATATACTCTACAACTCCTACATCAGTAATTTTCTTACTGTTTGCTCTGACATTTTGACATAAAGTGATGCTAAAATAAATTTCTTATTGATTCAGCACATAACATGTAACAATTTTTTTGAAATCATAGTGGCTAAACTCCATACTGGGGATGCTCTGCCATTTCTGAGATATCTTGGAGCAACATATTAAACAGTTCCCTACTCCTATCCTTAGGAATGTTGGTAACATTTTAAAAGGAAACTCTATCACATGCACATAAGCTTTCCTGGACTTCATACTGCTGTGTGTTTCCCATCAAAAACGACTAAATCATTCTCGTTTAGGGGCATTTGTTTATTATTCATAAGTTTTCAAGGTGGCTTTACATCCTAATGCTGTGGTATTAAGGCTGTACTGCTTTACTGCCTTAATGGGGCAGTAATAAATTTTAAAGTTTGCTTACTTTAATTTGAACAGAAAAGCACGTAATGTCAAAATATTACACGTAGAAGAATCGAATGAAGGACAACATTTCTTCCTTTCCAACCTGGACCTTCAAAAAGGGGAGTTGGGTACAAAAGTAACTGGATATTTCACTTATTTCTCTTTGAAAGAAGGAAATAACTTTGAACAGAAAATTCACACTGAAAAATTAAAATGGGCACTTCACTCCTCAAGACACTCATTCTAGGGCTCTCCAAAAGATTTTTCCACAGGTGCTGGTGGGAGATACCTAAAATATTCTAAACTAGACGTTTAGATCAGATCAGACAAGTTTTTGAGTCTATTAGGTATAGGGGTTGGGAAGGGGGAAAAGGAGTGGCCTGATTATTATGTAATGTATCTTTTTTCCCCCTACAAAACATAAAATCCATCAGAATGACAGGAAGAAAGGCAACAAAGCTAACATTAATCTGAGTTTTATTTATTCCACAACATAACAGAACACAGGACGGGTCACACCAAACCATTTTTGTGCGCCTAAAAATCTGGCATTCTGCCTCCTAGCGACAGCCAAAGGGAGAGGAAAGGAAGATGGTTCGAGGAAAGGCGACAAGACCCAGACCCTGAGAACATGCAGTTACTGAACAATCCGTCATGAGGGTGGGGAGACACCCCCCCGCGCCCCATCTTTCCCAGCGACCACAACAATTAAAAGTGAAGATAAAGGCAGCGGAGGGTTGTGCGAAAATAGGCACCTGACTCACTTCGGGAGCAAACGAGCACCGACCAACAGTAATGAACCCGCCGGGTTAATTAAGACAGGCCACGGTCGGGCCGCCGGCTGCTCACGGAGCCCCGGCGGGGCTGTTTACTGCCGGGAGGGCTCTCACGAGTCAGGGACGATAGGGCTGGGAGGGAAGGCGAGAGGACGGCTCCCGCACTGCGGACCCCGGGGGAGGGGAGCCCCGGAGGGCGGTCCACTGGCCCGCCGCTTCTTCCCTCTCAGGCCTCGGGGTGATTCGAGGCCCGTCCCCCTCCCCACCCCGCCCCCAATCTCCCCGTGGGTCTAGTCTCCTCCTCAAGGGAGGGTCCTGCGCCAGGCCCGGGGCGGGGGAGGGCTCTCGGCCCTGGGGTGGCCTGTGGCGCCCCTGGGTCTGCATCACGCGGATGCGGGCTCGGGGCCCTCGGGGAGAGAAGCGCAGGGTACGCCAGAGTCCAGCCCTGCCGTATCCCCTCGGGCCGTCCCCGTCTCCCGCCTCCCCCCGCCCCCGCTCCGGCCTCGGCCTCCTGCATTCCCCCGCACCCCCCACCCGGGGAGCTCGGAGGAAGGCCCACAGAGGCCCCCGCGGCCCGCGACGCTGGGTTTGTTTTCACCTCCGGCGCTTCCTGCTCGCTGAGGCTTCTCCGGCTTCTCCTCTCCCGCTTTCCCGTCCGCCATTTTCCCCGCGGCTTCCTCCCCCGCCACCGCGCCAAGGACGTCACGACCACGGCCACGCCCCGGCCACCATAGAGCGAACCGAATGGCGGCCGGCAGTGCTCTCCAGGAGGAGGGAAACGGCTTAGACCCCTCCCTGCCGGAAGCTGCCTTGTGACGCCATCTCCTCTACCATTGCGGAAGGAAGGTATTAGGCCGGCCTCCACCGAGGATTGGCTAAACATGTAGCCAATCACATGGAAGGTTGGGTTTTTTTTTTTAATCTCGTTAATCCAATCCGATTGACGTGTGTGACCAATACCAAACTGCTTTAGATTCGTCCTTCGGGAAGGGGGCTGGGAGACCGTCATAAGACAACCACGCCGGTGCGGTAGCCAGAGCTTTCCCGTTGGGTTAGGACGGTGCGCCAAGTCTTCTTCTTCTCCAGCCCATCTTCCACACAACTGCCCAACTGGTTTTCCTTAAAGTCCAATCATAGCACTCCTTTACTGGGAAGTTGTAGCGGCTCCCTAATGCTTTTAACAATAAAATATGAACCTCCTCTTGGACATTTAAAGCTGGTCACGAATTGGTTCCAATCTACCTTTTTAGACAGATGTCGCATTACTTACACCCATATAAATTGCGGTTCCCAGCACAAAATTGTACTTGTCTAGTCCCCAGGCCCTTTGTTGTCTCCCCCATTAGATTGGAAGCTCCCTGAGGGCAGCGTCTTTTTGTATTCCCAGCGCTTAGCATAGTGCCTGCTGCATGCAGCGTTAAGAAATGTTTGATTATCCCCTCGTGTCTGGAATGCTATTGCTTCTCACCGGAAGCCCTTTCTCAAGGCTCAGTGCACTTTCATCTCCATCATGAGGCTTTCCGGATTCATTTCCCATCAGCTAATTGGTATCCCACCCCAAAACTACTTTTATATGTTCTGTATTTATATATGTGCAAAAATTATTTCTCCCAAGTAGAATATGTTTATTAAAGATAGGGGCAATTTAAAAAACTTCCTGTCTCCAGCATCTAGACAGCGGATGACACACAGTAAGCAGGCACTTATAGCCAGTGCTTGTTGAATTGAACTGAGCCAGGAAGCTGTCGTGAGAGAACAGGAGGTTCACAGAACCCTTTAAGTCTACATTTCCTTACCCAGGAGCAACTGGTGGTGATATGATACTACCCGCCCAGGACTGTAGGGAATAGGGAAAGAACGAAGGAAGAAAGGGAGGAAGGAAGAAACCCAAACCAGCTACTTCTCTGCAAATGAATTTAAGATATATATATATAGATAGATAGATAGATAGGTATATATATAGATATATATAGATATATAGATATATATATACACACTGTAGGGAGCATTTCAGGATATTGTAGACTTTCCTTAATTTACTAGATATTTTATTTCAATGAAAGAAAATCAGTATAAATAGAATCCCATCATGCTGCCCTACAAAGATCCATCCAATATTTTTTTTGTTGTACTCAAATATTTTATTCATCATTCAAAAAAAATCTATTGAATAAGTACTACTTATCTAACACTTAATCACCTTTTGCTTTAACACATCAAAACAAGATAACCAACCGTTAAGCTTGAAAATCAATTATAAAATGCTATTTGTTGAAATGACATTTGCTGATAGAATCTACAAAATAATTATCAAAAAATCTAATGAGTGTGGGAATCAAATCATCTGAAAGACGATTATTTAATTATTTAATAATAAATGTCACAATTTATTGTTCTGCACAATTGACAGTAGTTCAGTTTTCCTTGGGACTCAGGCTCTCTAAAGCACTCTTCCAGGAGACTGGAGCACTATATAGTAAATAACTGACACACTTGTAATATGGAAGCAATAGAGATGAACAGGAGTCCCAACCAGCAATCTGATGAAAAATACAACAGTTCAAGTTAACGATAATTACTGAAACATTCTAATACTGATTTTAAGATTGTATTACTCATCCTTCCACCATGTTTCCCAGCTCTTTGCATTTGAAGACAATTTTCGAAAGGATTTCTTAATCTCTGACTTATCTTTTTGTAAACCCTCGACAAAATTCTTGGAATTAATGAAAACACTATGAAAACCACTATGCTTTCTCCTTGGAACAAACTTCAGTGCTTCTTCCCAATCACCAGTATTCTTAAGACTTAATAATATACGCATCATTTGGTCTAAGGTGAGATTTTTATTTCCAACTTCCCAATGAAGATATCGATCCAATGGAAGACGTTCACTTGCTAACTTCAGTCGTTTTGCATTTGCATAAGATATTCGGGGTTGTGAACACTTGTCAACAAAAGATCCGATTATATAAATTTTGTCATGTCTAAAAGTAGTCATAACATTGGGAGAATCAGCAGTCAGATAGATAAGACTTTCTCTTGGGAATATATCTACATGAGACTTTTCTGTTGTTGTCAAAAGCAACTGGTCCCATTTCTCTTTGTAACGATGAAGTAATTCTTTGTGATAAGCACCATCGACTTTGAGATTGCAAAAATGTATATGGAATGGATCTATGTTTTTTCGATTGGCTCCTTCACTTTCTAAGAGTTGGGACACAGTGTTCTTCAAATCTCTTTCAGGCATGAAATTTTCATAAGCCATGTCAAAAACTAAAGGCTGGCCAAACATCATTGCCTGGGCATTTCTCCAATCCCATTCAGTTCTCCAAGCTCTATCCGTAAGTGGCAAGAGAAAAGTATTCTTTAGCTCTGTATTCTCAGATTCTTCAGCATTTCCAAGTTGTTTTTGCTTTTCAGTTTCATCCATTTCTGCTCTTTTCCTTTCCTTTTTTTCTTTCTTAGCTTTTTTACGTATTTCCTTGATATATAAATATCTGAGCTTTTTCTTTTTGGACTTTTTGCTGGGACATTCTGCAATCATTTTGAGATCCTCATCACTAATATGTTCTGGCACTTCTTTGTTAAGTAGTCTACACATCTCAATCCACTCTCTAGTTGCTGTTAGAGTATCATCTGAGGTTGTAAAACTACTTCTTTCCTCTGGTAAACTAGCTTTCATTGTATTTTTCCACTCATCCAAATCTATCTTCTCAATAGGTGGGACATTCTCTTTATTAGTTGCTGTTATAGTGTCATCTGAGGTTGTAAAACTACTTCTTTCCTCTGGTAAACTAGATTTCATTGTATTTTTCCACTCATCCAAATCTATCTTCTCAATAGGTGGGACATTCTCCTTATTAGGATAAAACAAAACAGGTGTTCTAGAAGAAAGGCGCTTGTGTAGAATGGTAAAATATAAACCTACTTCTTTCTTATGAAGGACAAATGGCACAACAGATCGCCTGGCAAAGTGTCTTAAAAACATGAAACAGGTAGTCATTTTGTAGGAGAGACCTGGAAAACAATTATATAATGAAAATTTACTTAAATTTTACTTTATTTGCTTTATTAAGTAAATATATTTTAAATAAAATTTATTTAAAAAATAAAGAAATGATATGAATAATGCTGTCTCAATCTCCTAACTAGTTGCTATGAGACTGGTCTACATAATGCAGGTTATTTCTTGAAAAAATTATTTAAAGTAGAAATCTGCAAATAGAAATAACTTTTAGGTACATCTTTGTTTCAGCTATAACTTTGAAGAAACCTATGGCCAACTTCTAATCTGAAAGCATGCAGGATATGCAGCTAGGTGGCACAGTGAGTAGAGCACCAGCCCTGGAGTCAGGAGGACCTGAGTTCAAATGTGACCTCAGACACTTGACACACTTACTAGCTGTGCAACCTTGGGCAAGTCACTTAACCCCAACTGCCTTCCCTTCTCCCCTCCAAAATAATAAAAAATATAGGGAAAAAAATTCTGCAAGGATTCCATTGCTCTTTAATAGCAGGGAACTGGGGACCATAGCAAGTGAATAGAGAAGCACTAACGTAGGTTCCCAAAGTGGGAGATACTGCCCCCTGGGGGGCATTGAAACAACAGGGGTGGGTAGCAGTGGTAGTAGCACTGGGTCCAATTGGGGTGGTGTTGAATAAAAATAAAGGGACTGTGGAGGCACAAGGAAAGAAAAGAAAATTTTGAAAAACCTTTTGTATATTTTCATCTGTTGTGTAACAGATTTACAGTTATAACAATTACATTATTTTTCAAATAACACACAAAATGCAAGTTTTAACCGACCACCAGTCAAGTCCTACAACTGGTCTTAACTAGCAAGTGTTGGCAGGCAAGTCTATCAAGAAGTCCGGTATGCATCAGCAGTAATATGTGCATTTACACTATGATACTACATGGTTACATGATGCGATATCACACCATCAAAATTTCAATGCAGGAAAAAAATCCACAATTTACAATAAATTATTAAATTTAAGATGCAGCTTTAAAAAAATTTTATATATTTTTTTTGAAATGATGCAAATGTCAAAAACTGTTAAAGTGTTAAAGAAAGGAGACTTCTGGGGGGTGGGGAGAGGGTGTTGAGTAATTTTTTTCTTTGAAAAGGAAGTGGTAGGCCAAATAAGTTTGGGAATCTCTGCACTAAGAGGAGGCACAGCCAAGATGGTGGATTAGTTAGCAACCCAGCTGAACTCTCTCAACATTCTCCTCCAAATAACTTTAAAATAATGCCTCCAATCAAATTTTTCAGTGATAGAGCCAACAAAAGATTACAGTCAGACATATTACATTTTTCTAGCCTAAGAAAATTTAAGAGTTTGGCCGGAGAGAGCTGTAACAGTGGGTGGAAGCCTGTCCATAGCACATTAGACCAACACCAGCAGCAGACTTTGGAGACAGCGGCAGCAGCTTCAAAAACTCTTAGACCTGGTACAGGAAGGGGGTTGGACAACTAGTCAGAAAGAGACCCTTTATAGAGGATCCTTTGCTGGCACTGACTGGCAACTCTAATGTCCAAAGCAGTTCTGGGTCACAGTTCCCTGGCAGAGAAGAAACCTTGTGGTGGGTTACAAGGAAGTAGGGGCTCTAGGGCAGAAAGAACACTAGCACTTGCAGCTGCAGGGAAGCAGGGGCCCTTCTTGAGTAAAGACCAGAGCACAGGGGAGAGCACTGACCATACCTTACCTATACCACCTTGGAAGAACTAACTCTGAAAACAGCAGTACAAAAAAGCTTGACATTTGGGTCAGGGCCTCTGAAACCCCAGGTGAGCAGAGTCTAACTAACATGAAGTTCAAAGTATAAAAAAAAAAAGCCAGAAAAACGAGCAAATAATGAAAAAAACAATTTAATGATAAAAAGCTACCGTGGTGGCAGGGAAGACCCAGACAAACTCAGAAGGCAATAATGTGAAAACAAGCAAAACCTCAAAGAAAAAATGCTAACGGGACACAAGCCCAACAAGAATTCCTGGAAGAGTTAAAGAACGAGATAAGAGTGATAGAGGAAAAATTGGGGAAAGAAATGAGAGTGATGCAAGAAAATTATGAGAGTTAATAGCTTATTATAAGAAGCACAAAAAAACACTGAAGAAAATAACAACTTAAAAATCTGAATTGGCCTGATGGTAAAAAAAGGCAAAGATGTACAAAAGTTCACCAAAGAAAATAATTTCTTAAAAAATTAGAATTGAGCTACTGGAAGGTAATGATTCTATAAGATATCAAGAAACAATAAAAGAAAGTCAAAAGAATGGAAAAATAGAAGAAAGTGTGAAATATCTTATCATAAAAATATTGACCTAGAAAATAGATCTAGGAGAGATAATTTGATTTAAAAAAAACACAAACATCATATTTCAAGAAATTGTAAAGGAAAACTGCCCAATATCTTAGATCCTGAGGCTAAAATAGAAATTGAAAGAATCTACCAATTATCTCCTGAAAGACATTCCAAAATGAAAACTCCTAAGGATATTATAGCCAAATTATAGCTCCTAGGTCAAACAAGAAAATATTGCGATGGCTATAACAATTTAAATATTGTGGAGCCACAGTTGGGTTTGCACAAAATTTAGCAGCTTCCACATTAAAGAAGCAGAGGACTTGGAAAATGATATTTTGGAAGGCAAAGGAAGTAGGATTAATCCATCCAGCAAACTCAGTATAATCCTTCAGGGGAAAAAAATGGAAATTTCAAGCATTCCTAACGAAAAGACCAGAGATGAATACAAAATTTGACATTAAATACAAGACTCCAGAGAAACATAAAAAAGGTAAACATGAAAGAGTAATCATAAGAGACTCAATAAAGTCAAATTATTTCCATTTCTATATGGGAAGATGATATATGTAGCTCCTAAGAACTTTATTGTTTTTTAGGACAGTTAGGAGTCTACATAGACAGAGGGCATGAGTATGAGTCAATATGATGGGATGATCTCCAAAAAACATGGAGTGAGAAAGTGAGAAGCACTAGGAGAAGGGGGAAGGGAGAAGCAAATGGGGAAAATTTTCTCACATAAAAGAGGCACACGGAAGAACTTTTACAGTGGAGGAGAGAAAAATTCTTAAACCACACTCCCACTGGAATTGGTTCAAAGAGGGAAAACACAAACACACACACACACACACACACACACACACACACACACACTCCTCTCTCTCTCTCTCTCTCTCAGATGGGTATGGAAATCTATCCTACCCAACAGGGAGGTGGGAAGAGAAGGGGATATCAGAGAAGGGGGATAGAAATCATAAAAAGGAAGTAGTGGTCAGAAGCAAAACAGACTTTTGAGGGACAGGATAAAAGGAGAAAAGAATAAACACAAGAAAATGAGATGGCTAGAAACAGTAATCATAACTGTGAATGTGATTGGGATAAACTCACCCATAAAATGAAAGCAGATAACAGAATGGATTAGAAACCAGGATCTAGCAATATGCCGTTTACAAGACACACATGAAACAGTAAAACTGACAGAGGCTTAAAATGAAGAGCTGGAGCAAAATCTAATATGATTCAGCTGAAATAAAAAAGGCAGGGACAGAAATCACAATCTCAGATGAAGCAAAAGCAAAAATAGATCTAATTAAAAGAGGTAATGGAGAAAACATTTTACTAACAGGTACCATACACAAGTAATAGCAAAATTTTAACAGTTTCTTTAATATAGGCCTCCTTTCTCAAATACATAGAGAACTGAATCAAATGTATAAAAATATGAGCCATTCTCCAATTGATAGTCAAAAGGATATGAACAGGAAGTTTTCAGAAGAAATCCAAGCTATATATAGTTACATGGGAAAAAATGCTCTAAATCACTACTGATTAGAGAAATGCAAATTAAAACTACTCTGAGTACCACCTCATACCTCTCAGAAATGACAAATGCAAGAGGAGATGAGGGAAAATAGGTTCATTAATTCACTGTTGGTCCAATCATTCTGGAGAGTAATTTGGAACTGTGCCCCAAGGACTATAAAACTGACACCACTATACCATACCCAGTGCCACTACTAGATCTATATCCCAAAAAGATCAAAGGAAAAGGACCTATATGTATAAAAATATAGCAGTTCTTTTTGAGGTGGCAAAGAATTAGAATTTGAGGGCATGTTCATGAACTGGGGAACAGCTCAATAAAGTTGTGACATATGATTGTGATGGAGTACAATTGTGTGGTAAGAAATGACAAAATGACAGGGTGGGGGCAGAGATGGTTTCAGAAAAACATGGCAAGACCTGTGTAAACCAAGGCAAAATAAAGCAAGAAGACCAAGGACAGATCAGTATGCACAGTAACACCAATGTTTTATTATGATCAACTTAGAAAGATTTGGGGGGATTCTGATCAATACAATGATCCAAGAAAATTCCAAAGGACAGTTAGCTGATGAAAACACCTACCTCCGAAGAGAGAAATGAGGATGTCTGAAGGCAAATTGAAGTATAAATATGTTTATTTTTCTTGCCCTTTTTTGGGCAATATGGCTAATATGGAAACAATTTCACATGTATAATGGGTATCTTATTGCTTGCCTTCTCTGTGGGTGAGGGGGAGAGAGAATTTGGAATCCACAATCTAAAAATAAAAGAACTCTAAAAACAAATAATAAATTAGGGGGAAAAAGAAACTCACTAAGGCAGTATTTGGGCCCAAACTAAGCAATCTCTTCTTCCATATTGCTTCACTTACTGCTTTTAGAAACCAGGTCTAGACTGTCAATGAGAATCCTTAAGGACAGAAAAGCCAAAAACTCAACCATAAGCATTAAGGAGAAAAGACAAAAGAAGCTGTGGTAGCCACCTGGTAAGGAGCTACTGGGGAAACTGGTATTCCATGCCTACCATTTCCAAAAGGAAGCAGTCTAGATATACAGAGTTCTATGTTAAAATTACATTATTAGTTCTGTAAAATTAAGGGGCTTTCCAACTTTTAAATTTTAATTGCTGCTTTAATCACTGACATTACTGCAATAAATAAATGACACAATTCTGCAAAAAAAAAGCCAAACTTGTAAACTTAAGTTATAACAATCCAATAAAATGCCTGGCTGCTTCAGATATTAAAAAATATGAATTTTCTAGAAGAATACTAAGTAATTTCTAATGTTGAATACTGTACTATAATTTTACTCATTTAAATTTCTTACTAGAAGGCTTCCATGTTTGAATGACATTTCAAAAGCCACTATTCAGTTATTTAGATAAATAACCCCTTACCCAGCATCGGATTCTGATCTTGGGTGCAGTCCTCTTTATTGACTTGTTAAGCCCTTTCCATTAAGGGATGTAGGTCAGAAAAGTACAATACATTTCACTTTAATGGCATCACCACTCCATCTCTCAGCAAACCCCTAAACTTCAAACACACGTGTAGTTTTCTTGGTGATGACCCACACTAGAAAAATAAAAGAAAGTTAACATTTTGGATAACTCAATTTCTAGTGTAAAAAACGTGCACATGGTACGGGGGATAGAGGTTAGGTGAGAAAGATTCCTGGCTCCTCTGTATTAAACAGTCTTTAGGGGATGCAGGTTTGATTTGGGAAAAATCCATTTTTAAACTCTCTAATCTTCAGTCTTCACTGGTACAATGCTGATGGAAGTACTTGCTTCCACCACACGACTGTCGCGATAGAAGATGTAAAAAGTAAACTGCGTCGTTCAAACGCTTCTATCTGTGAAATTTTTGTTCAAAAGCCGAGTTCCGGCTCTCTCCTTTCGCGCCCCTCTACTCCCTCCCCTGACTCCCTGCTTCACTCAGTGGGCCTAAGGTCTTTACGATAACTGGATCCCGAGACCGAAGAAAAACCGCATAATCCCCGAACTCACCCTCAGAGACAGCGTGGTGAACTCTCGCCGGATCCGTCCCGGAAATCGTTCCAAGGTCACGTAAGCGCGGGACCAAAAGTACCGCCTCGCGACCCACGCCACGCAGCATCGTACGCCGCGCCGACACAGAGCTTACGGAACGCCTTTTGGTGGCGTAGGGAACGGAATGCGCTAGCGGGGTGTGTTTCGGCCCTGATATTAACAGTGCAGGCGTGTGTCTGTCTGTGTGTTTGCCGGTTGAGGGTGGGGTATGGCAGGCACGGAACCAATTATTCCCCGCTCTATTCTTTTATTCCAGCAAGCCCCTGCGCGGCCCACGTGATCTAGTCAATCGCCTTCCGGGCTGAGGCCTGGGGCTGTCTCGGGTCGCTTGTGGCTGCTAGACGCTTCAGTTCGCGTGAATAGATAGGGTAATGTCACACTGCTAATTTTTCTCCAGTGGGTCCGTATTGCTTCCGGAGTAAAATCCTAGATGTTGTTCACAATTTGCTCCCTTATTTCATAACTACCCTTCCAAGCACTGGACTTCCCAGCCAAACTGGACAAACTGTGCCCCCCAAGTCAACTTGATGGGGTGCTTGTGCTTGGACCCTAATTCTAACATCACATTTCCTCTTAGCCTCTGCCTGGGTGCCTGTGCCTGAACCCCAGTTCTAAAATCACATCTCTCCTTAGCTTCTAAGTGTTGGATCAGGCAGCCTCTCTCCAATTCAAGGGCAGCATGCCCTATCAAAACAACTAGTTCTCAAACATATTCTTTACCGGGCAGCCTCTCTCTAGCTAAAGGGCAGTGTGCCCCAAAATTATTGCTGCTTCTTCCTCAGTAAGCAGCTATGCCCAATTATAGATTGATTCAGGATGCTGATAACTAACTATACGCTGAGTCTAACATGTATTCTAGACATAGTCAAATGTATACTCCCTTACATTAATCTTGTCTAAGAAGACAGGTGATGGAATCCACCTGGATATTCCCAGTCAGCCGTGAACTTTTGGTGACTTAGTGATATTTCACAGGCAAAACCACACCCCAGGGTAGCCCCACTTTGGGCTATTTCCCAGGGAGCTCTGGGTAAGATACCTGCGCGGTAGATACAAAAAGTGCATGTTCCTTTAAGAACTGACCAACCCCTAATCATGCCTTGATCATTCCCTGATCCCACCCCAAAACACCTAATTGACAGGTTTCATCCCTAAATCTTATACTTAAACTTTTCCTGTAGCCCAGTATGGTTGCAGGTTCCCTAAGAACTCTTGCCCACTTTATTTACATAAAGCGTAATAAATCTTTGCCTCCTTGACTTAAAAAGAATGCTTGGGTCCGTGAATTCATTCCAGGCGGCCTTGCCTTGGGAATTTTGGTTTGGGATTTCTACATCCCTGGGTTCATTTCTCCCTCAACAAACAGTCTTCCTGCTGCTTTGCCCATGCTGTTCATTATGCCTGGAATTCCCACTTTTCTGAAAACTGGCTTTTTAGTAATACTATAAAATTTTTAAAATGTCACCGCCAGTATATCTACCTTATTTCCCGAAAAACGGTATAAAATGCAAAATTTACTATTTTTTAAGTAGACAAAACTAAAATAGTTGGTCTCAGTGGAAATGGAGTCCAAGGTCCTAGAAAATAAAGACGACACGGAACAGAATCCATGCAGGGTTGAAAAGGGAGGAAGCTGCTTTCAGAAGGACTTTCTATAGGGTCCTGTGTTGCAGAGCTTGTCACCATTGCACAGGGGCGCTTATTCATTAGCATCCCCTAACTTCCAGTGGCTTCTAATCCTAACTACAGAGACATTTCTGCTGAAATTCTAGCCACACTACAACCTTGAAACTTTCTCCTTGAAATCCTAACTGCTCTCCAGGCTAATGTGTGTAGGCCTAGCCATAGCCTACCAGTGTTCTTACTCAGTCCTTGGGCTCTATGGGGATAATGAAACAATCCCCTTATCTGTCACTGAACAAAAAGACTCAGTAGACCTCGATACTGGCTTTTCTCCTCTATTTTCCCTGACCTTCTCTTTGCAAAGAAGAAAATTAAGAGAAGTAATCTGATCAACACAAGTAATTTATAATCGTAGTCAGGTCCTACTCCTCTTTTCCTTTATTCTCACCAAGCCAAATCCCTCATCTTTAGTTCTATATTTTCTTTTTAATTCCTGCTTTATGATCCAATATTCAAAAGTTGTGCTTGTGACTACTAATTACCTCTCCAGATGCACAGCTATTGTTAACCTTCTTCTGTCCTTCACCTGACCCCCTGCTTATCTTGTTTCTCATTTCCTTGTTGAGTTTAATGTATTTCTACACACTAAATTCTCTCTCTCTCTCTCTCTCTCTCTCTCTCTCTCTCTCTCTCTCTCTCTCTCTCTCTCTCTCTCTCTCTCTCTCTCTCCCTCTCCCTCTCCCTCTCCCTCTCCCTCTCCCTCCCTCCTTCCCTCTCTCTCCCTCTCCCTCTCTCTCTCTCTTTCCTCTCCCACCTTTTCTCTCTCTAATTCTCCTGCAAGGTTGGGGGTTCAGCTGAGAATGAAGATCATTAAATTCCCTGCCTTACCTCCTCACCCCTTCCTTTATGTTTGTATATACTTTTAATCACATAATTATGCAAAATAATAGGTTTCTCTCCTTTTTTCCCTTCATTTCATTCCTACTGTATTTCTTTTCTCTCTTAAAACCAGCAAAGAGGAAGAAAATCACACCCAGTGCGAGTGTTAATATTTTTCTGTGACCCTTGAAGACAGTGATAACAGGAACCTATCTCTTGTTTTAGAATGCATGTACTTAATTCTGTCAACCCTTTCAATTGTTCAAATGCCAGGTTTCTCTTGATTGCTCTGCTTGCATTTTGAAGTTTCTACTAGCTCTTCTGTTTTCATCTAGAGTGAATAACAGTTGTCTTTTCTATGAAAGCTTTATTTTTTTCCTCATAGGACTGAATTCAGTTTTACAGTTTAAGTAATTCTTGGTTGTAAACCTTTGTCTTTTACCGTCTGGATTAACATGTATCAAGACTTTCTCTTCTTTTTAAGATTTGTATCAAAGTCTCCGGTGATTCTAACAATAGTTCCTTGGCATTTGAACTCATCCTTTCTGGTAGACTACAATATTTTTTTTTCTTTGACTTGGAAGCTCTGGCACTTGGCTGTGACATTCTTGGATATTTTTATGTTGGAGTTTCTTTCAGGAGGTGAATGGGGTATTTTTTTATATTTTACTTTCCTTTCTGATCTAAAAATGTTTAGGTGGTTTTTTAAAATTTATTTTTTGTTTTTGGTTTACAACACTCAGATCCACAAGTTTTTGAGTTCCAAATTTTCTCCCCCTCCTTTTCCTCCCCCCTCCCCACCCAAGATGCCATGGAATCCGATATAGGTTCTACATATACCTTTGCATTAAACTTATTTACGCGATAGTCAAGTTGTAAAGAAGAATTATAACCAATGGAATGAATCATGAGAAAGGAGAAACAAAACCAAAAAAGAAGAAAAAAAGAGAGCAAATAGTTTGCCTCAATCTGCATTCAGACTCCATAATTCATTCTCTGGATGTGCATAGCTTTTTCCATCATGAGTCTTTTGGATCTGTCTTTGAACCTTGCATTGATGAGAAGAGTCAAGTCTATCAAAGTTAGTTTTTACAGATACTGTGTGTCTGTAATCATGTATAATGATTTCCTGGTTCTGCTCCCCTCACTCAGCATCAGTTCATTAAGTCTTTTCAGGTTATAATGAAGTCCATCTGTTCCTCATTTCTTGTTGCACAATAGTATTCCATTACATTTATATACCACAATTTGTTTAGCCATTCCTCAATTGATGGGCATCCCCTTGATTTCCAATTCTCTGCCACCACAAAAAGAGCTGCTGTAAATATTTTTGTACATACTGGTCCATTTCCCACTTCTATGATCTCTTTCAGATACAGCCCTAGAGGTGGTATTGCTGGGTGGTATTGCACATCTTTACAGCCCTTTGGGCATAGTTCCAAATTGCCCTCCAGAATGGCTGGATCAGTTCACAATTCCACCAACAATGTAACAATGTTCCAATTTTCCCACATCCTCTCCGGCATTTATGATTTTCCTGTTCAATCTTGACAGGAGAGATGTGGTGCCTAAGAGTTGTTTTGATTTGCCTTTCTCTAATCAATAGTGATTTAGAGCATTTTTTCATATGACTATAGAGATCTTTAATTTCTTCCTCTGAAAACTGCCTGTTCATATCCTTTGACCATTTCTCAATTGGGGAATGACTTGTATGCCTATAAATTTGACTCAGTTCCTTGTATATTTTAGAGATGAGTCCTTTGTCAGAGACACGGGTTATAAAAATTCTTTCCCAATTTTCTGCTTCCCTCCTAATCATTGGCTTTGTTTGTACAAAAACTTTTCAATTTGACATAATCAAAATTATCCATTTTGCATTTCGTAATGCTCTCTATCTCTTGTTTGGTCATAAATTCTTCTCTTCTCCATAAATTTGACAGGTAAACTATTCCTTGCTCTCTTAAATTGCTTATAGTATCAGCCATTATACCTAGACCATGGACCCATTTTTTATACTGTAAGACATTGGTCTATGCCCACTTTCTGCCATACTATTTCTCAGTTTTCCCAGCAGTTTTTGTGAAATAGTAAATTCTTAACCCAGAAGCTGGACTCTTTGGGTTTATCAAAGAGTAGATTGCTTCTCATTGACTACTGCATCTTGTGTACCTAACCTATTCCACTGATCCGCCACTCTATTTCTTAGCCAGTACCAAGTAGTTTTGATGACTGCTGCTTTATAGTACAGTTTAATATCTGGTATGGCTAGGCCCCCTTCCCTAGCATTTCTTTTCATTAATTCTCTTGATATTCTGGACCTTTTGTTCTTCCAGGTGAAGTTTGTTATTATTTTATCCAGCTCTATACAATAATTTTTTGGTAGTTTGATTGGTATGCCAGTGAATAAATACATTTTTAAAATTGTCATTTTTATTATATTAGCTCAGCCTCACCACGAGCTCCTGATGTTTTTCCATCTCTTTAGGTCTGACTTTATTTGTGTGAAAAGTGTTTTGTAATTGTGTTTGTATAGGTCCTTGGTTTGTCTTGGCAGGTAGACTCCCAAATATTTTATAGTGTCTACAGTAACTTTAAATGGAATTTCTCTTTCTACCTCTTGCTGTTGGGATTTGTTAGTAATATATAGGAGTGCCAAGGATTTATGTGGGTTTATTTTATCTAAATTTTGAAAGAAGTTAAATGAGTTACAGAAGGAAATACGCAATAAAACTATACAAGGGCAGGACCTCAACTTTCTTCTCTCAGAACTAGATAAAGCTAACCAAAAAATAAACAAGAAAGAAGTTAAAGAGGTGAATAGAATTTTGGAAAAGTTAGATATGATAGACCTCCGGAGAAAATTGAATGGGAATAGAAAGTAATATACCTTTTTACTCAGTGGCATATGGTACCTACACAAAAACTGACCATGTATTAGGGCATAAAAATCTCACAACCAAATGTAGAAAAGCAGAAATATTAAATGTATCCTTTTCAGATCATAATGCAATAAAAATCAGATTCAGTAAAGGGCAGTAGAAAGATAGATTAAAAATTAATTGGAAACTAAATAATCTAATCCTAAAGAATAGCTGGATCAGCTTTTGGTTCTAGAAGTGACCTGTTTCGTGTCAAAATGGGCAAGTTCATGAAACCCAGGAAGGTGGTGCTGGTCCTGGCCAGACAGTACTCTGGGCACAAAGCCGTCATCATCAAGAACATTGATGATGGCACCTCTAACAGGCCCTACAGCCATGCCTTGGTGGCAGGTATCGATGGTTACCCTAGAAAAATGACTGCAGCAATGGGCAAGAAGAAGATTGCCAAGAGATCAAAAATCAAGTCCTTCATGAAAGTTTATAACTGCGATCACCTCATGTCCGCCAGGTACTCTATGGATATACCATTGGACAAAACAGTTGCCAACAAGGATGTGTTCCATGACCCTGCACTAAAACGTAGGGCAAAGTCAAGTTTAAGGAAAGGTACAAGACAGGCAAAAACAAGTGGTTCTTCCAGAAGCTATGGTTTTAGAACTGCTGTGTTGGTCAGTAAATAAAATGTTTACTAAAAAAAAAAGAATAAGTGCAGCAAAGAAGAAATCATAGAAACAATAATTTCATTAAAGAGAATGACGAGAATGAGACAACATATCAGAATTTTGGGGATGCAAAGTAGTACTTAGGGGAGATTTTGTATATTTAAATGCTTGCATCAGTAAAATAGAGAAAGAGCAGATCAGTGAATTGGGCATGAAGCTAAAAAAAAAAAAACTAGAAAAAGAACAAATTAAAAACCCCCAATTAAACACCAAATTGGAATCCTGAAAATCAAAGGAGCAATTAATGAAATTGAAAGTAAGAAAACCATTGAACTAACAATAAATAAAACTGAGTTGGTTTTATGAAAAAAAAAAAAAACAATAAAAGAGATAAACTATTGGTTAATTTATTAAAAAAAGGGAAAAAAGAAAACCAAATTACCAGTATGAAAAATGAAAGGGGCAGTTCACCACCAATGAATAAGAAAATAAATTAATTATTAGGAGCTATTTTGCCCAATTATCTGCTAATGAATCTGACAATCTCAGCAAAATGGATAGTTACAAAAATATAAATTGCTCAGATTAACAGAAGACAAAATAGAATACTTAAATAGCCTAATCTTAGGAAAAGAAATTGAACAAGCCATCAGTGAACTCCCTAAGAAAAAATCTCCAGGGCCAGATGGATTCAGAAGTGAATTCTACCAGACATTTGAAGAACAATTAATCCTAATACTATATAAACTATATGGAAAAATAGATGAAGGATTCCTACCCAATTGCTTTTATGACACAAATGTAGTGCTGATACCTAAACCAGGAAGAGCAAAAACAGAGAAAGAAAACTAGACCAATTTCCCTAATGAATATTGATAGAAAAAATGCAACTTAAATAAAATACTAACAAGGAAATGACAGCAATATATCACAAGGATCATATAGTATGACCGGGTGAGTTTTATACCAGGAATGCAGGGCTGGTTCAATATTAGCAAAAGTATCAGCATAATTGATCACATCATAACAATACCAACAGAAATCATATGATTATCTCAAAAGATGCAGAAAAAACCCTTGACAAAATACAACACTGATTTCTATTAAAAAACGTTAGAGAGCATAGGAGTAAATGGTGCTTTCCTTAAAATGATTAGTATCTAAACCATCAGCAAATATTATCTGTAATGGGGATAAGTTAGAATCCTTCCCATTTAAAAATCTTTACAACCAGTGTCTCTGATAAAGGCCTCATATCTAAAATACACAGGGAACTGAACCAAATTTGTGGGAATACAAGTAATTCCCCAATTGAGAAATGGTCAAAGGATATGAACAGGCAGTTTTCAGAGGAAGAAATTAAAGATAGCTATAGTCATATGAAAAAATGCTCTAAATCACTGTTGATTAGAGAAATGCAAATCAAAACAACTCTTAGGTATTAGTCATACTATGACTATATGACCATATTAGTCATTTTTTCCATATGTAACATATGCGATATATGTATACATGTATGTATATATGTATATAATCCCAGATACTAAATCTGTATCAAAGAAGTTTCATACATTTTCCCCACATTTGACCGCTATCCTTATCTTAGGTGCATCCATTTTGTCTGTGCAGAAGCTTTTCAATTTTGTGTAATCAAAGTTATCTGTTTTATCTTTTGTAATTGCCTCTATTTATTGCTTGATGCAGAATACATTTATTCATAGCTGTGAAAGATAACTGCGTCTCTCCTAATATTTTAATATTATGATCCTTAATATTAAGGTTGTGTATCCATTTAGAATGTATTGTGCAATATGGCATAAAATTCTGATCTAAGCCTAATTCCTCTCAGACTGCTTTCCAGTTTTCCCAATAGTTTTTATTTAGATATTTTTACTAGGCAATTTATGTTTTCCACCTTGTCAAAAACTAGGTTATTGAGTTCCATTGTTTCTGATTCTCCCATCCCTATACTGTTTCATTGATCTCTCTGTTCTTTTAAACCAATACCAGAAGACAGCTGCTTTATCATATGATTTGAGGTCTTGAAGGTCTACCTTAAAGGTTTTCTCTTTTACTTTTCATCATTTCCCTTTACATTTTAGATCTGTTGTTTTTGCTGTTATTGTTTTTTTTTTAGCAAGTTCCATAAGATATTTCTTGGGCAATTTGATTGACATAGCATTACTGGTGTAAATTAACTTTGGTAGTGTTGTCATTTTTATTATATTTGCGTAGTCTAGCCATGAGCACTGAATATTGTTCCAGCTAATTAAGTTGTTCTGTATTTAAGTTCCACTTTGTAACTGAATCTATACAAGTCTTTGTGCGCTTGGATAAATTGATCCCCAAATATTTCAAGCATTTTGTAGTTATTTGGAGTGAGATTTTATTTTTTAATATTTTGCTAATATATATTTGTAAGGATATGATTTTTCTCTTGAGGATTGATTTAGCTACATCCCAGAAATTTTGGCCTATTGCTTCAACACTGTCATTTTCTTTCATATAATTCTTTTTTTTTCTTTAATACCATTAAAATTTTTTTCAATTCCAAATTCTCTCCATCCTCTGACCCTCCCCCACCCATTGAAAATGTAAGCAATATGATTGTATAATACAATATTATACATGTTTTCATATATTTATTGTTTCTATGATTTGTTCTTTGACCCACTATTATTGGAGTTTATTTTTAAAGTTTTATTTGGATGTATTTCTTTTGTTGGTGGTCCCTGAACCAATAACTTTTTATTGCATTATTGTCTGTAAATGGTGTGTTTTCTATTCTTTTTACTAAATTTGTTTGCAATATCTGTTGTAATACATGGTCAGCTTTTGTAAAAGTTCCACGTGGTGCTGAGAAATACATATATTCTTTTGTAGTTCCTGTTAAAAGATACCATAATTCTTTTAGCTCAAGAATCTCTGGCAATTTGTTCAGTTTCAAATTTTGTTATTCTTTCTTTTTCTAGCTCAATAAAATAAATTTTTGGTAATTTAATTGGGATGGCATTAAATAAGTAGTTTAGTTTAGGTAGAATTGTCATTTTTGCTATATTGGCCCTGCTTACCCATGAACAATTAATATTTCTCCAATTATTTAAATCTGACTTTATTTGTATAAAAAGTGTTTTATAATTCTTTTCATATAGTTCCTGGTTTGTCTTGGCAGGTATACTTGTAGGTATTTTATACTGTCTACAATTATTTTAAATAGGGCATCTCTTACTTGCAGGGTTTTGTTAGTGATATATAGAAATGCTGATGATTTTTGTGAGTTTATTTGATATCCTGCTACTTGGCTAAAGTTATTAATTTTTCCACCTAACTTTTAATTGAGTCTCTAGGACATTCGAAGTATATTATCATATCATCTGCAAAAAGAGATAGTTTTTATTACCTCCTTGCCCGTTCTGATTCCTTCAATTTCTTTTTTTTTTCTCATTGCTATTCCTAGCATTTCTAATATAATATTGAGTAATATTGGTGAGAATAGGTATCCTTGTTTCTTTCTTGATCTTATTGGGAAGGCTTCTAGCTTGTCTGTATTACAAATAATGCTTGCTGATGGTTTTAGGTAGATGCTTCTTATTGTTTGTTTTCAAGTGTTTCTAATAGGAACGAGTGTTGTATTTTATCAAGCTTTTTCTGCATCTATTGATTCAATTATATGATTTTTGTTACTTTTGTTATTCATGTAATCAATTATGTTAATAGTTTTCCTTATATTAAACCATTCCTGCATTCTTGGTATAAATCCCACTTGGTCAGAATGTATAATCTTTGTGATATATTGTTTTAGTCTCCTAACTAGTATCTTATTTAGGATTTTTGCATCTATTCATTAGTGAAATTGGTCTATAATTTTCTCTGTTTTTGCTTTTCCTGGTTTAGGTATCGAAACCATATTTGTTTCATAAAAGGAGTCTGTTTGGCAGGACTTTTTTATTTAACATTGGAATTAGTTGATCTTTAAATGTCTGGTAGAATTCACTTGTCCATCCATCTAGTCCTGATGCTCTTTTTCTTTGGAAGCTCATTTAGGGCCTTTTCAATTTCTTTTTCTAAAATAGGCTTATTTAGACATTTTATCTGTTAATCTAGGCAATTTATTTTTTGTATGTATTCCTCCATTTCCACTTAAATTTTTAAATTTATTGGCATATAATTGACCAAAATAATTCCTCATAGTTGCTTTAATTTCATCTTTATTAGTGGTATATTCACCCTTTTCATTTTGATGCCAATGATTTGGTTTTCTCCTCTCTCTTTTTAAAATCATATTAAATAATGGTTTATCTATTTTATTGCTTTTTTCATAAAACCAACTTCTAGTTTTATTTATTAGTTCAATGGTTTCTTACATTAAATTTGATTAATCTCACTTTTAATTTTTAGGATTTCCAATTTGGTGTTTAATTGGGGACTTTCAATTTATTCTTTTTCTAGTTTTTAAAACAGTATCCCCAGTTCATTGGCCTGCTCTTTCTCTATTTTATTGATGTAAACATTCTGAAATATGTTTTCCTTTGATTACTGCTTTTGCTGCATCCCATATGTTTTGGTATGTTGTCTTATTATTGTCATTCTCTTTAGTGAAAATTATTGATTGTTTCTATGATTTGTTCTTTAACCCACTTATTCCTTAAGATTAGGTTGTTTAGTCTCCAATTAATTTTTAATCTGTATTTCCATGGCCCCTTATTAAATATAATTTTATTATATCACGGTCTGAAAAGGATGCATTTTGTATTTCCACTTTCCTGCATTTAACTATAAAGTTTTTATGCCCTAATATATGGTCAATTTTTGTAAAGATACCATATACTGCTGAGAAAAATGTATATTCCTTTCTATTCCCATTCAATTCTTTCCAGAAATCTTATCTAGAATTGTATTTATCTCCTAGACTTCTTACTTATTTTTTGTTTAGATCTGAGAGGGGAATATTCAATTCCTCCACTATCATAGTTTTGGTATCTATTTCCTTCTGTAATTCATTTATATTTTCCTTTAAAAATCTGGATGCTATAGCATTTGCTCCATACAGATTTTTTTTTATTGATGTTTCTTCATTATCTATGGTACCTTTTATCATAATGAGGTTTTCCTGTTTATCTCTTTCAATCTGTTTTATTTGTTGTTTATGTATTTTAGCTTTAACTTTGCCTGAGATCATGATTGCTACCCCTCCCTTTTTTTTTAACTTCAGCTGAAGCATAATAAATTCTATTTTGCTCAACCACACAGAACAGTATGTTGTAGTTCTATGTTCTCCTCAAATTCTACTGGGTCCTCTCTATCCTCAAACATTGGTTCATTTTCCTTTATTTTGCAATATTTATTCATAGATGCCTGAACTAATTTTCTTGACCTGGAGGCCATATTTCCTTCTGCTATTAATGATTTACTTGTTCATTTATCTGATTATGTTCAAGCTCTTTGAATTTATTTCCTGACATCTTTTGGTAATTTCAATCTATTGAGTATCTCCTTTGATGGTGGTTTCACTGGGGGCTGGATTTCAAAATGTCTTAGCCTCCTCCTGTGAATGGATCAGAATATGTCACAATAGAAGGGATACCCCAAGATAGGATTGCAGATCCGTTGAAATATTTAGGTGTTTAAGAAACCTATATTTTAAAATTTGACATGATTATACGTTATTATAATCAGAACTGTCCTCAGATGAATGCTGTGCTCTTTGCCTCAGGCTTAGTGGAGTGCCACATAGGCCCTCCACACATAGTGTCCTATTCTACTCCTTTTTCTTAGTTCTCTGGCCCAGCACCAGCAGTTTAGAGCATTGCCACATTGGTACTATGGGACTGATTCCTGTAGTTTGGGTCTCCAAGACTCTGACAGGAGGGCTATGGATCTGAGTGTGCAAGTTTAGACACATATTCTATCCTTTCCCTTCTGTTCCTCCACTCTGATTAATGCAACAATTTCAGAGTGTTAATTATGAAGCTTGCTATTCACCTCTTGAGAAAGAGAGGAGATGGATTCAAGATGCAAAGTATTTTTGGCCATAGCCAATGTGAGAATTTATTTTGTTTGATTATGCATGTTTGTTAAAAGGTGTTTTTCTTTTTCATTGGAGGAGGTTGGATGACAAGGGCAATAGGGTAGCAAAAAATATTCAAAAGTCACAAAGCATCTTTCTAAAAAATGTAAAGGAAGGCCATAAAGAAGCATAAGCAAGATAACTTTGAAAGCTACAGGTTGAATTTATATGCTCAAAAGGAAGTGTAAGCTGTACATAACTGAGATCTGGATTTCACTTACAATTCTTTTACTATCTCACTATGTATATGGAAATATCCACTTTATTTGGTGTTAAATTAGGACTCAACAAAACAGGAAAAAAATCCCTTTCACTTCAGAATGTGTCATCCTATAAATGGCTCAAGCAGCTTTTTATCACAGTATTGATAGTGGATTCAGTAGAGTGGCTTCTCAGGAAGACATTGTTCTAGCTAGCCCTTTCTCATGTGGGGGTTAGGGTGAAAAAGGAGCAAAGGTAGCAGTGGGGAGAGTAAGAAAGAGATCTTTAGATCCATTTGTCTTGTCAAGTAGGGTAGAAGTTTCACTTTAATCTACTTTAAGGTATCACCTACTTGTATGATTATAGGCAAGTCACTTAACTTCTTTAAGTCTCAGTTTCATCATCTGTAAAATGGGGAACCTGTGGCACCTTATGGTTTTTGTGAGGCTCAAGAAAGTCATATATGTAAACTGCTTTAGTTATTATTGTGCAAAGGCAGATCCTAGAAGAGGTTCCCCATCCCTTGATTCTTCCTCTTACTAAAGAATGTTATGCTGTATCCTCCATCCATCAGGTTTTCTGGCACAGAGAAACTTTACTCATGTAACATTATACTGTGTGCCATAAAACCAAAGCCAATCCTGCTTTATTAAACAAAGGAGTGCATAAAGAAGAGAAAACATAGGTGCTGCTCATTATATTTATTTTTAGTCAGTTTTACAGAGTCACCAAAACCATTTATAAAGCAAAGAACATAACTTACTCTAAATTTGAATTAAGCTGCAGTAATTGTAATGAGTACCTTTAAACTTTCAAGAAAGTGGTTTTTAAAAAATAAAACAATTCTAAAAATAGACTTTAATGTTGTAAAGTACAAAAAATAGCAGACTGGAAGTTTACTTTCTTTATCCCACAAAAGTCTGCAAAATGCAAAAAATTCACATTACCTTAAGAAAAACAAAAATCAAAATCAGAGTTATTCAGCATACCAAGGTTGGGAAGAGGTTCGGGAGCTGCCCTTTGATTCTAGCATTCATACTGCAGCTTTCTAAGGAGCAGACATGGCATCTCTCTTTTTTCCTAAGTGCTTTGCTTTCTTTTTGTGCAGCTTCTAGTTATAATGGGCATTCGAGAAAAACGAACAGTTGTTTTGGCTTTTAAAGCATTTTTGAGGTATTTGAAAATTGAATGTAGGCTGGTAGAAGGTGCTAAGCTATGATTTTCTGTCCCAGCAGACACTTTTGGACAATCCATTTTCAAAACAGTGGCTACAGGTTTATCCAGTGGCTTGTGACTTGTTATCCATTCACGACAGTGGTGCTTTATCCATGCTAAGAGCTGTGTATCATTTCCCAGCTGGTGCTCTACATGGTGTGCAGAATCAATGAGGGCTACAGCATATACTTTGTTCATTACTTCCCACTTTTTCTGAACAAGTAGGTCCATGAAAACCAAACCTCCATAACCATGGACAATGAAAGCTACATTCCTGGCTGCACTTTTCAAAATGAAATGATTCCAGACATAGGCAGTATGTTCTTCAGGTGTGCTACTATAGTTTTTAGGAATGCACTGGGCAACCTTAGATAAAGAAAATGCGTTCCCAGGCTGAAACGTTCCTGTGGAAGATGACTCAATACTGTATTCTAGAGGACTTTGACACTCTTTCTCTAGCTTTAAATCCATGAAATTATCATTGGGATTTAAAACAATGACACCATAATCTAATTGCAGTGCTAGTTGAATACAAGGTATTTGACTTCCATGTTGTAGGCCATGACGGACTATGGTCTGTTGACTCCACTGCCCAGCCCGAAAAACTCCATGGTCTTGAAGGAGAACAAGAAGAAGGGAAGAATTAGTTAATGCATTCTCACTCATGAAAAAGAAGCTCCTTGGTTCCATAACAGCCTGGATTGGGATATACACTTTGTGTAGTTTGCACACCTTCTCCAAAAGCTCATAAATGTAACATTCAAGCAAATGGCCAAGGGCCTGGTAACGTTTGCTATTTCTCTCAAGGGTATTTTTGTAGTAATTAAAGATGAAGGGCTCATGTGTTTCTGTGTGTCTCAACTCAGCTTTTTCATTGAAGTCATACTTAAGTTCTTCCATATATGCTGACTGCTTCATGAATTTTTGGAAGCTCAACTCCTGTGTTATCAGGAACCACTAGAAACAAACAAAAAATACATATGTATGTATTATATGTGTGTGTGTTCAAAAATGTGTTTTTAACCTGAAACATTTTTTCCCATAAAAAATTCATTCCTCGGATCAAGTGAATACTTTAGGAAGTATATTGATATTATAGTCTGAGGCAAAATTCTCCACCTCCCAAATCATTGTGGATTTGGGGGATATGTAAAGTTTGGCTAAGCGTTAGGAAATGAGTGGTCAAAACACTTGGTAGCTATTTGTTATTTAGCATATCCGTTAATGCAGAGTTTATTTTTTACAGTTAAAAATCTGGCTATTCTTTCAGATTTGACTGGTGTAAGATTTGAATTATTACATATTTTCCTGCTTAAACTGGGTAAATAATGGTTTATGACAAGGGATGAAGAAAGTAAAGACCAATTTTAAAAGCCCTCTATATCTGAGCAAACATAAGCTCATAAAATAGTAGATAACTGGCAACTTATTGAAATTTATTTGCAAGGCTGAATTAAGGGACTATTACTATTGGATAGTAGGTATCATTGCTGTGGAAGATTTCCCATAGAATTTAAGTTCACTGAGAACAGAGACTATGTTTTTTTCTTTGCATCATTACTTTGTATCAGTGTTGGGATTATAATAAGCATTTGATAAACATGTGGTGAATTGAATTCATGCATTTTTGAGATGCACAAAATCTCCCGGAGAAGATATTTTATATAAGGAGGATCCAGATGAACCAATATCACCAACCTTGTAAATATCAAACCAAATCCTTCCCACTAGAATTTCTTTCTTAGGATTTCATCTGCTTATCATTCCCACTTCTCTCAAGCACATCAAGATATAGAAAAGGCAACACAATTAAAATCAACATGAAGTGAGACACAAATAGTTCTAGCAACCTTTATTTCTTAAAAGACTGATTATGATGGTCCCTCAAGGTCCAAAGAATCATTTGCCTATTGGTCTTAATACTAGCTAGCACTTAATCTTTTTTCTCTCCAACTCTTTATAGATACTTACCTAATACAACAATTCCAAGCAGAATAAGCAAAAAATGTAAAAGCATGACAGCATAGTTTTAGGAGAAATAATTGAAATGAGGTTTTTTTTTTTTAAACCTGTGGAATATAAGCTCAGTGAGGGCTGAGACTCTTGTTTTTGTCTTTGTATTCCCAGTGCCCGAGAGGCAGCCTGGCCTAGAAGACAGTGAGCTGGTCTGGAGTCAGGAAGATCTGAGTTCAAGTTCTGCCTCTCCCACACACATGATGGTTTATATACACATACACACATATGTGTATATATCTCTCTCTCCCCACCCCTGCGTAAGTTATTTAACCTTTTAGTGTTTTAGGTAACTACATAAGTTACCGATGTAGATGCAGAGGAGGAACTGACCTACATTGGAAGGAAGAGTAGACTATGAGCTCCTTGAAAGCAAGTACTGTTTTTTGCCTTTCTTTGTAATTCTAGTACTTAGTATAGTACCTGGCTCATAGTAGGCACTGAATTGATGCTTGTTGATCTCACTAGTTGATTTCCTATATCAATGTCCTTATTTCTTTCTCTAGTGCATAGCACCTAGTAAGTGCTTAATAAATGTTGAATTTGGACTTACATTTTCCAATTTTCTGCTCCATGAAAGAAGTATTGCTATGGTTGATAAAAGAACTGTTATATTCTACTTTAGATATAGCCAGTAGGGAGTCAAGTGAGTGAAGCAAAAGCAAAAAAAGTTTGTTCAGAATATTTGAAACAGCAATAGTTTTTGGTGGTGAGATCTTAAAAAGCTCTATTATCTAATTTTCTTACTTTAAACAGTTGCTACCAATAATTTTATGACATCAATATAAACTTCTAAGAAAAAAGGAGTAGATTAAAAAAAAGGAAGTGACTTGGTCACAAACCAATAAAATCTATGATTAGGGTTGGAACTAGAATCTATGTCCCCTGCTTGTGGTCAAGTACCTTACTATTTAACTTTCTTCCACAGAGTCGTCTAAGAAGTAGGAATTATGTAGAACTTAAGCAGCTCAACATGAAATATGTTCAACTCCATTAAAAAAAGATCTGTTATTTTTTTAAAAATAGAACTAGTAATTTGGTGCTAAAACAGAACTATTTGTATACTTCCAATAAGGAATGCAATTATATATTAGGCAACAGCAGTTATCCTGCCTATCTACTTCTATTATTCCATTAATATGAAACGATATATAATACTATTATATTAAAATAAATGTGAAGAATGAATTATAGAAGGGAAGACTGAGGAAGTGCTTGTATTTCTTAACAAAGAGGAAGTAATTATCTTTGAATGATAGTGAACAGCTTTTTCTCCATGATTACTCATGAAGAAACAAGGGATGAATTTAAAGAAGTGCTATCATTTAGATATTAGAAAAAAACTTTCTAAATGTCTGTAACATTTATAGCTAAGAAGATTTTAAAGATAAGGGTGAACAATTATATGAAGAACAAAAGGCCAACAGCAATCTGGTATTGTGTAAATTCTGGCTTTGTTCAATTAATCTAGAAAGACATTCTATTACATATGTTCATTTTTACTGTCAATCTGATTAAGAAGTCGAAAAATATCCCCCAAAGCAATATAAACTTACTTACATTCATGTTATGCTTCAAATAAATTCACTTCCATTCAGAAAAAGCTTCCTGCAGATTTCATTTAGTACTACTCAAAGGAATCTGTTAATTGATAACATGAAGTAAATTATAAATTTCAGCAAGCCAATATAGCTGTAAATGAGTAAAATAATAATCTTACTCTTGGCTACATATAACATTTACAGAAACCTAAGAATTTTGATATTATTAGTATACAACAATAAAACAATTCTTCTATTTATCATAATAATGGTAAGGAGTTTATTAGTCTATTTCCCCAATTCAAAATTGAGTTTATCAATTTCTATCTTCAAATTATTTATATGGAAACAGTGCTATAAAATGTGAGATGTGGAATGTATAAAAGATAGAACTTTATTTTCCCAACTATATTATCAATGCAGTTACTCACTTTTCCTTTTTTTAATGCATTTGCTTTTGCTAGAGTGGCTCAAAAACACTTTCATATGTTTTATAAATGGGAAATTGATCTTTTTAAATGAAGTATTTGCTCAAGAGATTGAAAAAAAATCACTAACTTCAAAATCCTTTTTTTCTTTTACATTTCACAAGTATGGAGAATATAAAATAATAGTGATCAACAGATAAGCTATAAGGAGCATATTGGGGCAAAAAAATTCTAAAATTTAAAACCTACAGTTTTCAGTAAAAGCTCAGCAAGACCACTCACTGGAATTTATTCATGCTGTTTAATTGGTTCCTCTGGCTCGTATAAACCTAAGAAACACATACGTTTGATTGAAATACATTTGATTAACTTCTTAAGCTTAAGTTTCTTGCATAGTACCTATTATACTTAATATGATAAACTTTCAGAACTCAATCAATATTCCTTATTTCCTCCCATTAATTTTCCCATCTCTTTATTAGCAATTAATTTAGCTGTGATACCACTTTAGTGACTCAAGACAGCAGGATCCTACCATAGTATCTAGTGAAACTCTTAAAAAGAAAATTTATAAGAAATCTAGAATATAGATGTTTTTCCATTATGAAATTTCACTCACATTGTTACATCTTAGCACTTAATGCAAAAACATTACATTTTAAAATGATATAGATTCCAATTAAAATTTATTTTTCTGAATTTCTTGGGTTTTATTAAAATCACAAATAAGCATCTTGAAAAATAGATGCTCTATTTTCATACTATTTCTCCTCAAGTGGCACTTTTTACAGTTGATTGGTCCTGTTTCTTTCTGCACATTTTCTCACTTAAAAATGAAAGAAATGTATGATTCAGTTCATTATGTCCAAAAGACATGATTTAAGTTCATAGAATATCAGTTAGAAGGGACCTCAGAGATCTTCTGGGACAACCACTCTTTTATAGATTAGAAAACTGAGGGCCAGAGAAGTTAAGTGATTTTCTCAAGATCACAAAGTAATAATAATAGCAGTAGGTGTCATTTATACAATGCTTTAAGATTTTAAAAGTTTGCTGATATCTTGTTTTTACATCAGTCATATCATCCACCACACCTACCTTGCTTTCTTTGTCAAAAAGAAAAAAAACAACAGCTAAGTAAAAATAACTGACACAATGTTCTGGTACTTTAAGAACTGTCAAGTACTTCATAATCTCGTGAGGCTTGGGGCTGTTAATAGGTAATATACCCCTACAGATAAGGAAACTGAGCTTAGAGAAGTTGGTTTATTCATGGGTCATATGGCTAGCTATCACAGTGAAATTCAAACTCAGGGCTTCTGACTCCAAATCCAGTGCTCATTCCACTACAAGTTTCATAATCATTAAAAAGAGATGGGTTTAACAATTCATATGGTTGAAGAATGCCTACTACTGCAATTATGACATGTATTTAGATTGTCAACCCATTGAATTATTCCATCAACACAGTACCTATATTTTCCACAGATACTTTAAATGGGCAATGGACCAACTTTAAGATTGAAGAGGAGAACATGAATGGGCTTGATTGTACTTGGGAAACTGGGCAGTACTTTCATTGATGCTAACATCTATCCATTTTTAGACCCTAATATTGTCTGGTTAGGCTATAAGGTTAGGCTATTAAGGAAGATCACAGTGTCTTAAGAATAAAAATTCTGGGTAATCCAAAGTGCAACAGAGGCTTATGGTAAGGTGTGACTAGACTGAGACATTACCCATAATGACCTGCATACTAAAATGGTATTAAAAAGTATTATTTGGGAAATGTATGCTTGAAAAGGAAAATGGGTCACTCACAGAGGAATAGGAGAATAAGTAATAGCCTGAATTCTACTATTAAACACCTAGAAAGCTCCTTTATGAGAGGACATTGACAAAAATTACATAGATTGAGAAGGCATAGATGTGTTGTGATCTGCACTAATGGGTATTCCTTTCCATTCCTTCTCCTCTGTGCTGATGTCCTGAAGGCAGACTAGTGTGGTAAAAATGTACTGGACTTGAAGTAAGAAAGAACTTGATTCACATTTTACGTCAGATGACTTGCTTTTGTGATCCTGGGGAAATCTCTTAACCTTGCTTACCCTCAGTTTCCTCATCTGTTAAATGGGGATAATAATGCCTGTAGCATCACCTTACAGAATTACTGTGAGGTTGTAAAGCGTTTTCCAGAGCCTGAAGTACTATTATGTAAATGTCAGTTATCATAAAATGGGGACAATAACAGTATCACTTACCTCCCTGGGCTGTCGTGAGCATCAAATGATACATGTAAAGTGCCTTGTAAAACTTAGTGTTATATTAGTGTCAGCTATTATTATTATTAGTATTAAAGGTAGTGATTATGGGAAACAGGCCCAGGTAACCTGAATGACCATGTTTAGGTGGCTGCAGAGGGCTGCCTTAAGGGACCATGGAGCCAGGAACCGGGTATGTGGGGAGAAAGGGCCTCAGCCTATGAGATCCTCTTTGACCCAAACTAGTCCTTGGTCTCTGCCTGGAATGGAAGATGAGAGAACCTATTCATTCCTAGACAAGGTGCTGTGAACTCAGAGGTTAGGACGAATTGTAGCACAAGGTCCCTTGTCTGTCATTACATTAAACCTGGATGTAATCAATTAATCAACAAGCATTTCTTAAGCTAAGTGTCAGACTCTGTGGTAGGTACTGGTGATAAAATTATAAACAATTAAACAATCCCCACTTGAAACTAGAACAAGTATCTCTAGCCAACTCAAAGTGGGTGTAGTGTTTCTACCAGTTGCAGGGCAGGATTCAAGAATTCTTGCTACTGGCACAACTTAGTCTCTGACAGCTTCAGAAAAATGCGTCATCTATGAAGTAGCTAAAGCAGAGACTGTTTTCTTTGTTGATTACTGATTGCGAGTAACTCCGTGCAGGACACACAAGAAACAGGAGCGAACGGGGTGGGGGGTGGGGGAGGAGGGAGGGCAGGGCGGGGAGGTTTGCTCCCGGGTGAGAGCTATTTTGGTCAGTTTCCGAGTCCTATTCTCTAGGATGTGTAAATAAACGTGTAGAAGGCTGGACCCGAGAACCAGATGTGCTCTAAGTTTAAATCGACAAGGGCATTGTTTGGGACGAATATATCCTTTCGGAAGAACTTAGATAGTATCTGTTATCCAGATATCCAAGACCAAGCCCCAAGGAGCGGTTCCTTCACATTCCAGTGGTCAAACTGGGTACGTATATTGCAGATGAGGAAACTCTGAGATCAGTTCAACCGGGTGAACTCAGGCCTTTCCTGTCCTGAACAGAAGCATAACAGATTTCAAGAAGACGAGTATGGGTTATAGATAACCATAGAGGGATGTTAAGTGAGGCGGGGAGTTGACTCCTTTAAACAAAATCTGCTTTCACAAGTTTGGCGCGCCGTCTACGGATGACAATCGGAAGGGGCATGTGGGGGGTTGGGTCTGCATCTCTCACCCTTCCCTTCCCGCAGGAATCCCGGGACTTAACCTCACAGCTCGCATAGCTTCGGGCGAGGCTGTACAGGGAGTTGCTAGGCGATCCGGAGTTCCCCCACCCCCATCCCCATCCCGCGGCGGACTTCTTTCCCTACCTCCCCCCACGCCTTTCACCCAGGCTCCTGATATTCTTTTCCATTTTCTGAGAAGCATCGACATTTACCAAACCCATAGCAGAGAGGAAAGCAAAAAGCGCTTGTAGCTCAAGAGGCGGGCGCCCGGCGTCCGAGAAAGACGCGGAAACGCCCAGAGGGGCGGGCCTGCGAGAGGAATGTTTGGGGCTGGGGAGGGAGGACTAGAAGGGGCAGGGAGGGAAGTGTTCTATTTCCGGTCCGGCAGCGGCCTCAAGCTGCTGCGCAGACGCACTAGCCCGCTCTTCGCGTCCTTCCTCTCGCTACCCTCTCCCAGCCCCCTCCCCCGGCCCGGGCCCAACTGGTCCTTCTGCGCTTTCCGTGGTGCTGCCGCCCCTGCCGCCGCCGCCCCAGCCGCCCCGGAGGAGATGGAGAGGAAGGCGAGGTCCGCGCGATACGGGGGTCGGCGGCCCTTACCGGGTGAGAAACATTGAAAAGGGGGTGGGACGGTTCCACGGAGGAGAAGGGGAGTTCCCGAGGAGCTGTCGCGGCGGCTCCCCGGCTGTGGAGATACGGGTGGGGGTGTGTGAGAGAGAGATAGAGGGAGAGAATGGCGGGGACGGCCCGGGACTGGCCTGGAGCAGGTGTCCTCAGAAGAGAAGCCCGGGCCGTCTGCGTCCCCAGGAGCCGCCAGCAGGGTCTGCGAGAGCTGTCACCCGGCGAGGTCGGGTCTCCGCCGCCACCCGGAGCCCGAGGAGCCCGGCGCTTCGCTGCGCGGCGGCGAGGCGGGCTGGCGGGAGAGGCTGTCATCCAGCGGCCTGTCATTCCATCCCCTGACCCGCCGCCGCCCCCGCCACGCCTCCCTCTCGGATCTCCCGCGAGCCTGGGCCGGCCCGCGGACTCGTCTGCTGCAGCCCCGGGCCCGAGCCGGGCACTCCGGGTTTTACCTCCGTCTCGCCTCTTCCCCTTTTGTTTGCCTGGCTTGGGGCCGCCGGCGTGTATGCTTGGCCCCGAGAAAGGAGTGACACTTTTGTTTTTCTGTCGAAACCAATAGAAATAAACTGTATTTTATGAAAAAGTACCCCCCACTCCAGCTTCATCTCCCGGGATTCCCCTTCTACCTCATTCCTTCGTTCCCTTCATCTGGAAGTATTTTGTACTTTGGCCGTCTTGAAGACAGGGTAATAATATTGTCCCTCTTCTAGTATCTCTAGGAGTAGTCGGGATGTTTATTTAGTTTTGAGGTCTGCCAAGGAGTTTGAAATGCAGGTGCTTTTCGGTTCGTGTGTTCTCCTTTTTTTTTTTTAATTTAAATTTATTTATTTAACATATTTGGTTTTCAGCATTGATTTTCACAACAGTTTGAATTACAAATTTTCTCCCCATTTCTACCCTCCCCCCCACTCCAAGATGGCTTATATTCTGGTTGCCCTGTTCCCCAGTCAGCCCTCCCCTCTATCACCCCCCTCCCCTCTCATCCCCTTTTCCCTTCCTTTCTTGTAGGGCAAGATAAATTTCTACGCCCCATTGCCTGTGTATCTTATTTTTTAGTTGCATGCAAAAACTTTTTTTGTTTTTGAACATCTGATTTTAAAACTTTAAGTTCCAAATTCTCTCCCCTCTTCCCTTCCCACCCACCCTTCCTAAGAAGTCGAGCAATTCAACCTAGGCCACACATGTATTCTTATGTATAACCCTTCCACAATACTCATGTTGTGAAAGGCTAACTACATTTTGCTCCTTCCCAACCCATCCTGCTTTATTGAATTTTCTCCCTTGACCCTGTCCCCTTTCCAAAGTGTTTGTTTTGATTACCTCCACCCCCATCTGCCTTCCCCTCCATCATCCCCCCCCCTTTTATTTTTTTTTTATCTTCCTCCCTCTTCTTTCCTGTGGGGTAAGATACCCAACTGAGTATGTATGGTATTCCCTCCTCAGGCCAAATCTGATGAGAGCAAGGTTCACTCACTCTCCCCTCACTTGCCCTCTCCCCTCCTCCCACAGAACTGCTTCCTCTTGCCACCTTTATGTGAGATAATCCACCCCATTCTATCTCTCCCTATCTTCCTCTCTCAGTATGTTGCTCTCTAGTCCCTTAATTTCATTTTATTTCTTTTAGATATCTTCCCTTCATCTTCAACTCACCCTGTGTCTGCTCTCTCTTTTACATATATATATATATAAACACATATATATATACACACATACATACACATACATACATATACACATAGATATATACATACATACACATTCACTTATATATATACATAAACATATATATATATATATATATATATATATATATATATATGCATATTCCCTTCAACTACCCTAATACTGAGGTCTCATGAATCATACACCTCATCTTTCCATGTAGGAATGTAAACAAAACAGTTCAACTTTAGTAAGTCCCTTGCAATTTCTGTTTCTTGATTACCTTTTCATGCTTCTCTTGATTCTTGTGTTGGAAAGTCAAATTTTCTATTCAGTTCTGGTCTTTTCACTGAGAAAGCTTGAAAGTCCTCTATTTTATTGAAAATCCATATTTTGCCTTGGAACATGATACTCAGTTTTGCTGGGTAGGTGATTCTAGGTTTTAATCCTAGCTCCATTGACCTCCGGAATATCGCATTCCAAGCCCTTCGATCTCTTAATGTAGAAGCTGCCAGATCTTGGGTTATTCTGATTGTGTTTCCACAATACTCAAATTGTTTCTTTCTGGCTGCTTGCAGTATTTTCTCCTTGATCTGGGAGCTCTGGAATTTGGCGACAATATTCCTAGGAGATTTCTTTTTGGGATCTATTTGAGGAGGCGATGGATGGATTCTTTCAATTTCTATTTTGCCCTGTGGCTCTAGAATATCAGGGCAGTTCTCCTTGATAATTTCTTGAAAGATGGTATCTAGGCTCTTTTTTTGATCATGGCTTTCAGGTAGTCCAATAATTTTTAAATTATCTCTCCTGGATCTATTTTCCAGGTCAGTGGTTTTTCCAATGAGATATTTCACATTGTCTTCCATTTTTTCATTCCTTTGGTTCTGTTTTATAATATTCTAATTTCTCATAAAGTCACTAGCTTCCACTTGCTCCAATCTAATTTTTAAAGTAGTATTTTCTTCAGTGGTCTTTTGGACCTCCTTTTCCATTTGGCTAATTCTGCCTTTCAAGGCATTCTTCTCCTCATTGGCTTTTTGGAGCTCTTTTGCCATTTGAGTTAGTCTGTTTTTTAAGGTGTTGTTTTCTTCACTGTATTTTTCAGTATTTTTTTGGGTCTCCTTTAGCAAGTCATTGACTTGTTTTTCATGGTTTTCTCACATCCTTCTCATTTCTCTTCCCAATTTTTCCTCTACTTCTCTAACTTGCTTTTCCAAATCCTTTTTGAGTTCTTCTATGGCCTGGGACCAGTTCATGTTTTTCTTGGAGGCTTTTGTTGTAGGCTCTATGACTTTGTTGTCTTCTTTAGGCTGTATGTTTTGGTCTTCTTTGTCACCAAAGAAAGAATCCAAAGTCTGAGACTGAATCTGGGCGCATTTTCGCTGCCTGGCCATATTCCCAACCAACTAACTTGACCCTTGAGTTTTTCAGCAGGGTATGACTGCTTGTAGACTAACAAGTTCTATGTTCCACGTTTGGGGGGGAGGTGCCAGCTCTGTCAGACCCGCGCTACTCCTTCCCCGAGAACCCCCAGTCCAGACTGGGCTTAGATCTTCAGCTGGCTGTTGCACTCCTGCTCTGATCCGCCTCCTCCCACCAGGTGGGCCTGGAGCCGGAAGTAACAACAGCTGTAGCTGCCCCACCTCCGCTGCCCCCGGGGCTGGAAGCCGAACTGCGAACTCCTTCCACTCCCGCAGCTTTTCCCACTAACCTTCTCCGCAGTCTTTGGTGTTTGTGGGTCGAGGGGTCTGGTAACTTTTTTTTTTTAATCTAATTTTATTTTTTTCAATCAGCAAAAGCCCGTTTTCTGTCCCTCCCACCTTATTCTCCACTCCATGAGAAAGAAAGAAAAGTAAATCCCTGTTATAAATATGTGTAGTCAAGCAAATCAAATTTCCCATTGGTCCTGAACAAAAGAAAATACACGCTCCTCATTCTGTAATCTTTGACTCTTTCACCTATCAGGAGGTGGGTAGTACATTTCATTATTAGATCTCTGGAATCCTGGTTGGTCATTACACTAATCAGAATTCATAAATCTTTCAGAATTTTTTGTCTTTACCATGTTGTCATATTATTCTCCTGGTTTGGTTCCCTCAGCATCCATCGCTCATAAAAGTCTTATTAGTTTTCTCTGAAACCATCCACTTCATCATTTCTTACAGCACCACATTATTCTTATTTCCATATCATAACTCGTTTAGCCAGTTCCCCAATTGATGGTTGCTCCCTCAGTTTCAATTCTTTATCATCTCAAAAAAAGCTATAACTATTTTTGTGCATCTTTTAGTTTGTTTTGTTTAGAACTAATTCTTCCCTTAATTTACCTTCCTTCTAATTCCTCTTTCTCTTCTCTCCCCTTTCCCTCTTATTTCCATGTTGAGTAAAATGTATTTCTGTACCCAACTGTATGTTTATTTTTACCCTCTTTGATCAGTTCAAATGAGAGGCTCAAGTGTCAGCCCCTCTTCCCACCCCTTCCTTTTGTTTGTATAGACTTGACTTGTTGTATCCCATTATGTGAGATAATTTTCCTTAACCTTCCTGGCACCTCTTCCTTCTCCCCTTCCCTCGATCCCCACATTTCTCTTCTTCCCTCTTCCCATTCCTTTACTATCAAGACATAACAGGGGCAGCTAGGTGGTGAAATGGGTAGGGCACCTGCCCTGGAGTCAGGAAGAGTTGCGTTCAAAAGTGGCCTCAGTCACTTACTGACTGTGTGACCCTGGGCAAATCATTCAAAGCTGATGGACTGCCGCCCCCCCCCCCAAAAGATGTAACAGATCTACTCCCAGGCCTTCTGTCTAATTAGATTCTATGGCCATTGATGGTGATAGAGTTCAGAAGGGACATATATATATATATATATATATATATATAATTTCCCCATAATAGAATGTAAGTAGTTTATCTTTGCTTATTCCCTTGTGTTTGAACTTTAAAGTTTTTATACAACTCTGGTCTTCTCATGAAAAATATTTGAAAGCCTTCTTGTTTCATTAAAGGTCCATTTTTCCCCCTGTATGATTATAATCAGTTTTGCTGGGCAAATGTTTCTTGGTGTAAGCCTGTATCATACTTTGTTTTCTGAAATATCTTTCCAGGCCTCCCCTCCTTTATAGTGGTGGCTGCTAAATTATATTTGATTCTGATTGAGGAGCACTGAGGAGTGCTTGAATTCTTTGTGCCTACTTGTAGTATGTTTGCTTTGCTCTGAAAACTCTGGATTTTGGCTATACTGTTCCTGGCAGTTTTAATTTTGGGTTTTTAGGAGTTATCCCATAGATTCTTTCATTTTACACTTTGCCCTTTGGTTCTAAGAGATCTGGGCAGTTTTCTTTTAAGATTGTCTAGGTTCTTGTTTTGGTCATGGCTTTCAGGTAGTTCAGTGCCTCTTAATTTATTTTTCTCCTTGATCTGTTTTCCAAGTTAGTTGTTTTTGCTGCAAGATACTTTAAATTTTCTTATGTTTTTCAGTCTTTTGATTTTTTTTCAATATTTCTTGTTGACTTTATTTTGATATTTTTTGGAGGGGGGAGGGCAGGGCAATTTGGGTTAAGTGACTTGCCCAAGGTCACACAGCTATTAAGTGTGTCAAATGTCTGAGGTTGGATTTGAACTCAGGTCCTCTTGACTCCAACACCAGTGCTCTACTCGCTGGGTTACCTAGCTTCCCCCTATTTTAATATTTTTTGTTGTCTGTTTGGTCCATTGTAATTTTTAGGGACTTTGGTTGCTTGGGCAAGGTTTTACACTTCTTATAGCAAGCTGTTAATTCCCTTTCCAGTTCTTTCTTCCATAACTCTGGTTTCTTTTCCATCCCCCCCTCCCTCCAGTGCCTATATTTCATTTATGAAAACATTTAAAAATTCTTAAAAAAAAAAAAACCCAGCCCAAACCAAACCTCTTGCTTCATCACCTCTGGGGGTTCTAGTTGAATTTATGCTCAAACTGTGTTTGTCTTTGAGGTTATGCTTGTGGATGTTTTGGAGTAATTTTCTTCCTCTGGGTTTGTGTCTTAAGTGTCCCTGTCCTCATAATAGCTTTTTTGGTGGGATTTTTATTTGCTTATTTTTTTTTAGCTTTCTTCTTCTCTTTGAACTTTATATTAGGGTGGAGGAGCTCTGTGCATGTTTGGATGGAAGTTCTGGACTGGTCCTGTTGCTGCTTTTGTGGGGATATTGAATGCTGTGTTATTCCAGTCTCTCAGGGATAACTCAGAATAGGGACCTGAAAGCTCTTGGTGTTCCCAAAATGGTCTGATCCAGGGCAAAGTCTGATTGTTGTCCTCTTTGTTTGAACTTTTCAAGTTCCTGACCTGGATTTGGGTCTGAGCAACAGGAGACTGCTACTGGATTCACTCACTATTAGCTGGCTATAAAGCTAGATGTGATGCAGTAGATAGATCTCTGGACCTGGAGTCAGGAAGACATCTTTTTGACTTCAAATCCAGCATCAAACACTTACTAGCTCTGTGACCCTGGGCAAGTCATTTAACCCCATTTTCCTCAGTTTCATCATCTGTAAAATGAGCTGGAGAAGGAAATGGCAAACCACTTCAGTATCTTTGCCAAGAAAACCCCAAATGGGGTCACAAAGAGTAGGACATGACTGAAACATGACTGAATCACAGCAACAAAGCTTTTCTGGTTCAGAACAACCGAACTGTAGGCTTCCCTTTGGGCTGGGATTCCCACCCTGGTTATTTCTCTGCAGTTTTAGGATTATGTTAGATGCTAGAAATGAGCCCCTACTCTGTTCCTGAGGTTTGAGCCATACTACTGCTGCTTGTTTTTGACCTTCTTGCTAGGTCCACAGGCTAAGACCCCTGACTACTCCTCACATCCAGAACACCACCCATGGGTGTAGGCCCCCTCCTTAGTCCATCCTGGATCTTTGACCCAGAACTAGCTAGTGGGTGATAAAGCTGCGGATTGATCCTTGTTCCTGCAGCCTGCACAAGGTGTAGGTCCCTCATGCAGGGTCTGGTACCTTGCCTATATGTACAGCCTGGACCCTCTTTCCTTCTCTGGAAACAAGAATGCCCCGCTTGGCTTATTCCTATTCCCAATGTCAACAGACTTCTGTCTGTCTTCCTATGCTAACTTGGGCTGGAAAAAATGACTCACTGTAGCTTTTTTCTTAGATTTCTTGAGTAGAATTTGGCCTGGTTGGGGCAGCTAGATTGTGCAGTGAGTAGAGCAGCGCACCTGGAGTCAGGAGGACCTGAGTTCAAATCTGGCCTCAGACACTTGACACGTACTAGCTGTGTGACCTTGGGCAAGTCACTTAACCCCAATTGCCCTGCCCAAAAAAAAACCAAAAAAAAAAAAAAGAATTTGGCCTGGTGTATTTTTTAGTTCTGTTTGGAGGAGTTTAGGTGTGGGGAGGACCTCTCTGTATTTCTTCCTTCTGTTTCACCATCTTGGTGCTGTCTCTGTACTATATGTATTCTTCATCAATGAAAATATGTAGTGAAATATTAAAGTGATATATAAATATTAAAAATCGGAAAATTGATAAATGGAGTTAGCAACTAATGTCCCCAGCATACTTGCTGGCTAACAGATATTTACTGAGTGTGTTCTGAGGGTACTCCTGGTCGATGTGCTGGGTGTTGTGAGGTATACAAAATAAGTCTAGGGTAGGATCTTTTCTTCAAGGAACTTCTAGTCCACTTGTGGATTCAGAATGGACATATATGAAGCAGTATATCTGATCCTATTTTTAAAGTCTGACTCTGATTTTTTAAAATAAATTTTTATTGCTAGCTTTTGTACAACTCATGCCTGACCAAGAATCTGTTCTACAGCATCCTTGGTAAGTGATTATGCAGCCTGTATTTTAAAAGTTGCAGGACAGGAAAATCTAATACCCCCTTGAGGTATTACATTCCACTTTGGGTTAGTTTTGTTTGTTCTTTATATCAAACCTAAATATACTACTACTCTATGGCTTCTTCCCTGATTCCTAGTTCTGCCCATTGGGGTTTAGCAGAATAAGTCCAATGTTTCCATTTGAACTCTCTTCTCATGTTTCCCCATAAGTCTTCTCCATGCTAAATATTCCCAATTCCTTTGATGCTTGAAGGCAGGGACAGTTGTTTTTTGCCTTTCTTTGTATTCCTAGTGCTGAGCATAGTGCCTGGCACCTACTAAGCCTTAATACCTTTGACTAGTTGAATCTTATCAAGATCTTCACCATGGATGCCCTCTAGCTTATTAATATTCTTCCTTTATCAATGCTGTTCTTCAAACGTGGTAGTTGGAACTGAAGATACTCTACTCTGGATATGGTTTGGAGCAGGCAAAGTTATGAAGGGCTTTATATTTAATCCTGGAAGTTATAGTGCCACTGGAGTTTATTGAATAGGAGGATGATATGATCAAACCTGTGGGAATACCATCTCTCTCTGTTCCTGGATTTTATGCTTCTTTTAATGTAGTCTGATAAAATATTTGAAGTTTATGACTACTCTGTCAAATTATAGACTCACATTGATCTGCAGATGAAATACATATCTAGTCATGCTTTTCCCATTGTGTACTTCTGAAGTAGATTTCTTGAACTTAAAATACTTTAAACTTATTCTTATTTAATTTTAAAAATTAAATGTTTTAATTTTAAATTCAAATATTAAAAATGAGCATTGCTTTGCACTGAAGAACACAGAAAGAAGATTCTATGTGAAGTTATTAGTCTACTGTTATTTTATACTGCTTGCTTTTTAAAAGTATATAATAAATTCTCCTTGTTTGTTTGCCTTTCCTTTAGACCTTTACCCCTAGTTACTTTCCTTTTAAAAAATTTGGTCCCTGGTTTTAAACCACTTTTTGGATCTTGATTCAGTCAATTAATAAGTTAGCCATACTTCCTGGTTTTACATGATAGGCACATTTGACAGGTATACCATTGTATCAACAATCCAGCTAGCAGCTGCTGTGAGGGTGTAAAGCCAACAACAACCAGCTCACAGAATGCTGCAAGCCCAGGTCCTTTTCATCTGCTTTACCAAGGAAAGCAATATTAAAGAGTTAACAATCTTACTTTAATCCAGCATACAAATATCACTTTATTAGTTAAGGGATAAAAACCAGCACCCTGAATTACAGACCAAATACAATTCATAGTTATCAACATCTGGGTGTTCAGCCAGCCGGGTAGCTCATTATAATGGCTGGCCCAGAGTCATGAGACACTCCTGCTGTGGCTCAGAGCTCCGAGTGAGAAGGCTAACCTCTGTGCTTATATATCCTGTACAGGGCCCCCGAAGGGCCCGACCTCACCCAGGCTGGGCATGGAGAAGTTCCCCACCCCCAATATCCCATCAGATACAAATCAATGGCTCCCAGTTATCTCAGTGCTGAGAAATACGAAAACATCCCACTTTATCTGCCCCATTCAAAGGCCAGAATCATTAAAGGTCAACAACAAAAAGTCCCACCTTAATTACTATTACAACCATCAATTGCTTTATCCAAGTCATCTGGCTGTAGACAGATCCCTAGGGGACTGTACTGGAGATCTTCTAAATTGCTATTGAACAATTAATGACTACTCTTTGGGTCTGTCAGGTCTCCCAATTCTGAGTCTTGTCTAGCTCATAACTTCTGCTTTTCTAAAAGAATAGCATGAGAGAATGTACTTTTGCTAAAAATCTAAGTAAATTCTACAGTATGCTTATATCTACCAATTTAGTAACTCCTTACATAAAAGAAAAGTGGTTAGCCTGGCAAGATCTCTTCTTAATGAAGCCAAGCTTTCTCTCTGGAAACTATTTCCCATCTATAAGTTATTTATCCCACCCTTTGCTATGATGTTCTTATATTTTGCTAGGACTTAACAATCAAATCCTACTGGCTGTTTTTCATTCTCCCTTTTCCAACCTAAAGAGATTTCCCTTTTTTGCAGAGAAAATGAAGGCATAATGAAGCTTGATTAGTTCTGTCTTCTGTCATCTGTTACTAACCATTTTCCCCAAGCAGTGGGCTTATCCCTTTTTTGATCTTCCTTCCCTCAATATATCTAAAAAATAGGAACCCTTTTTATGCATTTTTAGACAGCATTAGCAAATTTTGAGCTTTAGTGCTCCTGATACTATTCTTACAGGACCTTGCCATGCTTTTTCATTCCTCTTCTGTTACTTGCATTTGTTTTCATCTTACTTATTTGTCTTTCAAAAATCTAAGTTAGCTGATGAATACTTGATTCATCTATCTTGGAACTCTCCTTTTCCTTATTGGGACTTTTTTTCTTTGTATCTTCAGCTTCAGTCTTGAGCTTTCTCTGTCCTTCCTGGAATGACTTGTGTTGACTTTTAGTCTTATCCTTGATGTGAACACTTTGAAATTTGCTCTTTTCAAATGTAGCATTCATGTCAAGCTCTGCCTGGTTTTCCTTCTCTATCTGAAATTCTAAGATGGAATGGTCTCAATGCTGTCTAATGATCTCATGATTTCTGTTTGTTACTGCTTTCTCCTTACAATCAAGCCCGAAGTAGCACTTGTTGTTTGCTGTGCCTTTTTAGAGGATGAAACTATCAGTAAGGCAAATTTAGAAATGGCCATTTCTTTGCTATTTGAAAACAAGAAATAAATATTTTGAAAGTATTTGAACTTAAGTTTGCAGAGACATAAGCATTTCTAAGAAATTTGAAAAATAGCTCTTCACATAAAAAAAGCTAAGTACTTAGATTTATGCTTCTTAAATCCTACAAGAACTGTCAAGATATTGTTACAATTAAATAATCAAGTGTTTCAGATGTGTGGTTCAATAAAAAATATGAAAAGGAAAACATAGGGAGTCAAAGGGACTAGATAATTCCAAATCAGAACTGCTATCTTTGGTAAAGAGGAAGTCTCAATTAAAAACAAACTTGCATAGTTTTTAGTATAAGATACAGGAATTCTGCTTCAAGTGGATTTATTAAATTTTGCTTAATAATAGTATGATACAAATAGGAAATATTGTGAATGAATGAATATTATTTAGAATAGAATGAATATTAATTGAACAGAATCGTAAGAGGAGGGACAGACCGAGCAATTTTAATTTTAAAAGTTTTATGACTGTGGGCAAGTCACTTAACCTTTTAGTATTTTACACTGTTCTATAAGACTAAATTGCATAATAGTTGTTATCTTCCTTGTTTGAGGGAATTTCCTCAGGAGTGATTCCCTACACCTATAAAATTGTAGGTCTTGACCAAAATAAAAATATTAAAAGTAACTAGATTGAATTTTTCAAATTAAAAAAAAAAGGATTATAGAAGTAACTGAAAAGTAAAATGAACAACTGCTGTTTATTTACAGGAATTATATTTCATTCATAATGATTTCCCAGATCCAAACTGCAAGATTGGACTAAAATTTACGGTGCTTATTGCTAACTCACAAAAAATGGCGAGTAGCACTGATGATATTAGATAAAATGGAATTCATATCAGAAAACATTGAGGGGTAAGAATGCCTTGAGTGTTATGCTGAAAATAGTACACACGAATACTCAAAATGGCCCGGTGAGCTCTTAGATATGGGATTTTCTTCCAATTCTGCAGTTTTGTCCATAACCACTGTTGGGGGTCAAGTCTGTGTTCTAGGATCTTCCTCAATGGAGTCATTTTGTTGGATAATCTATAGAACTTGTGTATGTGTGTTTGTCTCTCTTTATCTATCTGATGTTGCAAATGTTAAGAGTAAAATTGAAGATGAGGAAAATGAGTTGGATTGCCTTTGTGAAATTCTAGAATTCCTTTAATGATTCCAAGCTTCTTTCTGAATCAAGGCCTCATCTTTTTAATACTAGCATTTCTCTGTTGGTGGTATGTATCTTCTGCTTATGGAACACTATGGTCTTTGAAGAGTTGAGATTGAGGATCACCCAAAGGAGAGTGGTGATACGAATAGTGGATGTGAGCATCATCAAAGAAATTTTCAAGCAGGAAAAGAAATTAGATTGGTCGCATGGTGAGAGCAAGTGATTAGATGACCTGTCTGCTCCATTGGTATCCCCACAATGTCAAAAGAAAATAATATATAGATTTTAAATTTGTTTATGTACATGTATATACATACATATATGCATATATACACATACACCCACCTTAAATCCTACTCTGATGCCCATTTTATGGTGTGGCAGTAATTGCGGGCACTTCAAGGTTATGACAATGAATTGACATGACAATAACATGACAATATGACAGCTAAATTTGGAGAGGCTCATGTAACAACAAGCACCCTCACACATCCAGGATGGCTTGTTAGCACAGGTTCTTTGATCTGCTTTTCTAAAGGAAAGACAACTTTTAAAGGGGTTAATAATCTTCTTTTAATTATATTCACTAGTTCAGGGGAAAGGTCAGCACTCTGAATTTAGAAAAAATACAAGCAGAGAAATTAGCACAAAGATCAACAGACAGTTCTCCAATTTTCTGAATAAAGCAATACAACCACCTACATATACCACCAGATTGGGGGAGCACAGATACCTCTGAGTAGTCGGAGGCTCTGAACAAACAGCTACTCACAGTCCCATCCAGGGAATCAAAAGGTCCTTCTCATAAGTGAAACCCCCAAGGCAAAATACCAACCTCAGAATATATATATACTTCTCAGAGGCAGAAGGCATCACTACCCTGTGACTCAGTGCTTAATTAGCTTAGTACCAAAAGGTGTGAAAGCCTTCCTGCAAGCAAGCTTCCCCTAAGCAAGCTTTTCCTTTAGGCAAGTTCCTCCCCTGATGGGCTCTGTGTGACTCAGGATGTATCACAGCTGTGATTGAACACATGTGGTCACATAGGCCTATTAATGGACAGGGAAGATCTTTCTATTTCATTAACGTTACAGTTTATCACTAGGTTTGTTGTAAGCTAATTACTTTTTCAGCAATGACAGTTCTTCAATACAACTTATGTGATAGAGAATAATAAGAACTTAATAATTGCTTGTTTGATTGCAATGTTGCAGTGTTGGTGGAGGAAATACCCATAGTGAAGAAACCTTAGATCCTTAAATTATGCATATAGTAATTCTTTAGTAATATTTGTAAAGGAAAAGCTCACAGTGTTGGAAAAGGAAATAGATAAATAATGAATAACTATGGGAAACATCTTACTAGCTGTAAGACAGATAACACTAGCACACAGGATGGCTGCTAGCACAAGTTTGCTCTTGATCTGGTCAGACAGGAAAGACAACTTCAAAGGGTTTAATAATCTTTATTCTAATCTAGTCTTTTCCTTTAGTGTTGATAATAAAGCACAAACTCCTATAGCATTTCCTAATCAATTGAGACAGGCACAACTTGTGTATTCCCCTAAATCCCCTCAAGCCTCAATGGGTGCCAGTTGAGGCAAACACAGATTCCCCCCAAGTCTTGATGGGGGCCAATCAAGGCACACACAGCATTCCAGCTTGTGCATTCAACCCTAAAGGGTTCTCCACTCACTGACCAGTCCCCACCTGCTTTATAGGGCAACAGACAAAGAAGGCATATTGCCAGCAATAGCCTCACAAATTTGCATCCCCTCATCCCTGTATCACACTGCATAGGTGCAGTGGATGTTTACAATTTCAGCACACATGTTTATGTTATTTATCATTATATAATGCTGCACAAGTGTGGAGATATTTTGAACCATGAGCCTGGGAAACAAATTGTTATCGCCATGGATCCTGGGAAACTGAATTCTAAGAAATAATAACAAAAATTCACTTTACACACACTAAAATTCACCTTACACTAAAATCCACCTTACATACACTAGCAAATGAAAAATCCAGTTAAAAATAAGAAAAAAATCTAGATAAGTATTAAGCTAGATATTTGGAAAAACAAAGGATGTGTTTTTCTCAAATACATATAAGAAATGCAAAAATTTATGATATCTTGGAATGCAAAAATGGTACAGTTTATCAATCGTTAAATCAAGTTGTTAAGAGAGAGGTTGAGGATAAAGTATAAACTTGTGTTTTGTACTAATTAGAGAGTGGCTGAACATGATACATTGCTGTAACATAGTATTGTGTTGAGAGCCAGTATGGCTTAGTGAAAAGAGGGCTGATCTGGGTTCAAATTCTGTTTTTTAAACATACTGGTTCTGTGACCTTTGATGAGTCATACAAACTTTCAGTGCCCCAGTTACTGTCTAAGACTGTAAGTTAAAGATCAGAAGGTGATTTTCATTTGGGAGCTTTTCTGGGTGGGGTCCTTATATAAATTCCAGTGAAATCATAGCTGCAGTCCTATTCTCCACTTCGAATTAATTATGGCAATATAAAATTGGTAAATATGAATACTAGAAGGAAATACGGAAAGACTTGTAGGAAGTGATGTACATAGCAAAATCAGCAGAAGAAAAAAATGAATGCGTGATTAGTGACATCTATATACAAATGATAAAATAAAAAACAATATCAGAGGTAATAGCTTTATAAATACACAGACTGATTGGAGGAATTATTTCTTTGGGCTGATTTTTATTTCCTTAAAACATTTTTTTCCTTTCTCTAAATTTTCTGTGTTTTAGTTGGAAAGTTATGTTTGGTTCAGTTATTTGTTTATTGGCATTTGTTGCAAATGTGTTTTGGTAATAATAATACATTTAAAAAAAACCATTTAACTTCAGATGTCTTAAGCCTGGCTGATTGTTAGAATTGGTAGTGATATCACTAACTAAAATAGGAAAATCAGAAGGAGGAACAGGTTTTGGGAGAAACCATTAGTAAGAAAAGGGTCCGAATTCTTATTTAGATAATTGTGATTACATTTCCTCAAGAAATTACTAGTAATTCATCCATATTTTCACAAGCTAACTGTATGTGGTTAAAAAAACCCAGCACTTTCAACTTTAGTGTTTTAATTTTTAGCTATAGGTATTACCTGTAAACTGACAAGTTTGAATATTGATATTTCTCATTTTATGAAATTTATTTCAATAGAATTGGGTAAGAGTCATTTTTATACAGCAAATCATCTTTTTTATTGTACTTGTGTCATCAAAAGGAATAATCCCAATCAGAGTTGAAAACTGTTGCTGAGGAAAAAAAGCATTAAGGTTATGGACAAGATTGTGCTATGCTAGGTGTTCTAGAAAAGAAAAGTGCTACCTTGTGGACTTCTTTGTCCTTTCTTAAATCACTGGAATTTTACCTTTGATTAGAAATCCCCATGGTTATTTGATTGTAGGACTCATCTCTCTTTTAATAGATATTTTGCCAGTAGGTGCTGCTGTTCTAAAACATAACATTATTGTAGAATGAAAATTCCTTGAGTTTCAAGCTTCCAATTCTATAAAATGCATTGGTCTCCTACTTTACCAATTTATATAAATTTTGAATTAAATAAAAAGTTTATGCAAAAAGATAAAGGAAATAACATTTTGCTAGTTTATTTCTCTTATTTAAATTTTTAAGTGATAATTTTTTGTTGTCTTTTTTTTTGTAGAAACTGGAATTGAGGGAAAAATGAAAAAATCTTCATCTTCAAATTCTTGTGAGGTATGTATTACTTTTGTTTTTTAACTTGCTCACTAACTTTACAATTCTTGAGTCAATGGTTTTGAAAACATTTTTCTATTTGCCTTTCAAATAATACTTTTCCAACAAAATATAGTAAGCTTTGTTTAACTAGAATGCTTAGAGAAAGGCATGCTGTTTACATCTCCTTCATTTCTAAATATATCGCTCTCCTTCCCAGAGAGCTCTCTCTGGTTACAAAGAATAAAAAAGAGGAAAAGAAGGCATAATGTTTTGGTGATGAAAATCTTGCAAGAGAATGTAAGCTATTTGAGGGCTGTGACTGTTTCTCTTTTTTGCTTTTGTATCCCTGACATGGCTTAGGGGTGCTGACATGGTTTAGGGGGCTGACATGATTTAGAGGTGCTGGGACTCCCCCAAAATGTCAGGGTACAGGGTGTTGTCAACTAGAATGAATTCACAGGCTCAAACCAGTCTTCCAGTCTAGTGGAATAATAAGGTGGGCCAAGTTCCTTAGGGAACTTGAAACTTAATGGGTGTGATACTAATGCTTATATGGAAAAGGGACCGGGGAAAGGAATGCCAAGTATGCTAATTAGGTGATTGGGGTGGAATTAGGAAGTAGTTAGTAAGAATATACTTAAGAAATCTGGACAGGGCTGCTGGAATGTATGGAAAAACTCTGAGAGTCAATATAGATAGCTTTGTTGAAGGGACTAGATAGTTCTATTCCAGGAGACAGAGGCAGAGTCCTTGGACCAGGCACTCCTATGTCTATACTGATAGCCTTTATCTGAGGAATTATAGGACCAACTGTCTATGTGCTTGTAACAAGGAGAGAATTTTCTCACAGGGGCCTATTAAGATTAGGGGTGCTTCCAGAGACATGGTCTTTGTCTTTTGATGTCCAAATCCCATCACCCCATCATCCCCAACCTAGGTTAGTGCCTTGAACATTACTTTTTTGGGTCTAGATTTGTGATTTCATTAGTGTAGAGAACTCCCTTTATGGAAACTCCTTCCACAGATGCAGAAAATGCAGAGTGGCAATTTTTTGTAAGTTAGCCTTCATATTGCTTGGAGTATTAAGAGGTTAAATGACCTGCTTATGGTCATACAGCTAAATAACTGGCAGAGGGAGGACTTTTGAACCCTGGCCTGCCTGATTCCAAGACTGGTCCTGTATCTACTAAACTTTGCTGCCTTTCATCTCTCATAATTGCTTAATACATGTGTGTTGAACTGAGCTGACTATTCGTGTTTTATATAGAAGTGATGAGAGGTGAGGTTGATTGTATAGTGCCATGGAAGTTGCTTTCTTGGAAAACAAGATTCTTATTAGATTTTTGAAATTGTCATTTATTGAAAAAATTCTGTTTTAAAGTTGTACTTAATTGAGATTTGATTTCTATTTTGACAGTGTTTTTAAGAACTCATGCTTGTTTATAAGGATATTTTCTTTCTCTAGAATTTTACACTTTAAATACAGTAATATCTGATTTATTATATTTATTAGATATGGTACCTTTCTTCAAAGAGTTCAAGGTAGTGTATTGAGAATTGTAGATTGCTACCTTTTATATTATAAAGTTGAAATATGGTCCAAAATTAGCAACAGAAAGTAGGAAAAAAGGGAAGGAGAGAAATGAAGAATTAAGTTTGACCTAGGACTTTGTATAGAGCAACAAGATGACTTTAAGTGACTTTCCTGATTTACCCAAATTTCTCAATGTCAGTATCACTTTCAAATCTGAATTTAAGTCAAGTACTGTGATATTTCAAAAGTTTGAGAGACATAATTTCTGGGTAATTAATAATTGTATCATTATGCTAGCAAATTACCAAAAAAATGGGCCAGTGACACCCTCAAATGCCAAAGATGACTCATGGTGGTGGGCTAACAGTTTATATGCCCCTGGAAGAGTGGATATTCCTGAAGGTAGCAATCAACTCTGATTGGTTAACAATTAGTAAGACAATGAATATTACAGTGAGAGGTGAACCTATTCCAATAAGGGACTGGGGAATATAAATTCGATGATGTCATTTACTTCTAAATTGCCCAGCCTTAGGCAATCTAATCAAAGAATTCATCCCCACTCATACCTGTATAGAACACTATGGACTTCTCCACCTTAGATTAAATTCCATGTAAGGTTGGGTGAGATCTGAACAAGATTGAGGAGAAAGTTAATTCAATCTCATCATCAGCAATGGTTTCTGAAAATATCCTGGCCCTAATTCAGTAATTGATTATTAATATGAGGGAGAAATAGTCATTTCTGTCAGTACCATATGAGTCAGGGAGATATATATGTATATAAAAATTCCTTCCTTTCTTCTCCCAATCCCTACACACATGGAAAAACATACAGAGAGAAGTAAAATACAGTTGTTTTTCTGTTATTTATTGTCTTCTTAATTTCAGACCAAAATTCCCTATGTAGTTCACTGTCCCCTACTTCCTAAATTTATATGACGTTATTAAAAAATTATTGACATTTTTTGTTTTTACTACATAGTTATTTCTGAATCCCTTCTCCCTGCTCTTTACCTCCTTACTAAAAATAGGAAGCCTTGCCTCATCTCTACTGCCCATAGGCTGGAAACCACTATTCTAACATAAAGAGCTAAATTTCTGAATTTATTAGTGTGCCACCATTCTTCAGTTGTTCCTTTTGCTTATCATTCGGAGTAAATTAGATGCTCTGTCATCTAATTCAGATACTGAATTCAGTGCTGACTTTGTATTAAAAAGATGGCTTTCTCTTTCTAGTTTCGAATACCAAAGAAGTCAAAATCAAAGCAAGAAGATACTCAGGTTCAGGCACCTCTGTCAAGACTCAGAAGCTCTGACCGATGGGACCACCCTGTGAAGGGGGTAAATGAAAACTACTTTCTTTTATGTGTACATTTTAAAAAGTGTATAAAATATTTTATTAAAACAATTTTAATTTTCCTATATTGCTCCTTTCTTGTTCTTTCTAGTTAATAATTTATAGTTTTTAACTTATAGTGGTTCTTGCTATGTGGTAAGATGCTGATTTATTATTCATGATTCTTGATATTCAGATATACCTTGTTTTGCATAATTGAACAGTTATAAATTCTATCTTGTAAATCAAATCATATTTTAAACAGGCTAAGCATACAATTTAAAGGAAATCTAGAGTAAATTTCACTCTTCTGTTTGTTTCTTGTTAAGTTTCTTATATATTGTATTTTTTAAAAGAATGACATTTATTTCCAAAAGATTTTTCAGCTTAGGAAACCAAGACTTTTCAAACATTGTCTTCCTTTTTTTTTTTTTTTTTTTCAGTGGGGGAGATAGCTAAAATAGTGAATGACAGAATTGGGATCCAGGAAGATTTGACAGAGTAGAATGTTGGGCTCAATCTAATAATATGAAATTAAATAAGGGTAAAAATAAAGTCTTATCTTGGGTCCAAAAATATCCACTTTAGAAATACAAGATGGGCGATGGTATAGCTTGATAGCAGTTCATCTGAAAACTCTCTTGGGGTTTTACTGGATAGTAAATTCAATAAGAACCAACAATGTGAAGTGGCAGGCAAAAAAAAGCTAATGCATTCTTAGGCTTTTTAAAAAGCGACACAGTGTCCAGGACAAGAGAAGTGATAATTGTGTTGCACTATGTCCTTGTTAGACTACATCTGGAATACTATATTCTGTTCTAGCCAGGTGACACGTTTTAGTAAGGACATTGACAAGACTGGTAAGCATCCAGAGGAAGTCAGCCAGAATAGAGAATAACCTGAGGTTATTTTTAAAAGTCATTTCAGAATGGGTAAATTTCTTTAAAAAAATTATGGCTGTCTTTTGTTTTTACGTTGTCTTTACTTCTGAGGGCCTTGAGATCTTTCCATTTGAAGATTGGTTGAAGAAATTGAGGTAAAGACAGAAGATTAAAGGAGACAAACATGATAGTGGTTTTCAAGTATTTGAAGGGCTGTCATGTAGAGGAGGAATTAGATTTCGGCTTGGAACATCAGAACAAAAGGTTAAAGTCAGAAAGAGGAGAGGGGCCACTAAGAGTTGACTATATAAAGAGTTGAGTATGTCACTAGTTCCAGTATTAATCATTGTTATATTTATAGGCAGTTTCCAATATATGGATCATGTTTCAGAAGTTCGTATGCAAGTTTGTCTTTTGTTTAGAATCATAGAAACAGTTCTAAGTGGTTGTTAGTTTCCCATGTCAGCTGAAAAAACCTTATTTTAACTTATAATATAGTAAACATATATTTGTAATGAAAAGTAGTTGAAAACAATACTATTGCAAATTTAGTAGCTCCTGGGCTTCAGCATTTTTCTTAGTTCTAGTTGGTCCTGGCCCCAAAACATATTTATATAGAAGTTTAATTGATTGGTTTCAGACCATGATTGAGTTAATTAGTAAGGAGAGCGCACAAATGCACTAAGACCTTGAAGACAGTTGATGGTGAGGGAGTGGCAATGGTGTCTATATATTTTTTTAAACATGATGGTGGTATTGTCATCTATCATCCCTGTCTCCTCTTCTCCCTGCCCCCCCCCCCCCCCCCAAATTCTTTTGCCCCTTGTGCTATCATTGCATTGTTTCTGTACCTCTTCAAGCCCAAGGAACTATACTGCCATCACAAGTGAATGGTGTGAAGGGATCTTTTTTCAGATGTCCCCAAACTTAAGTGGGCAAACACAACAGGGAGGTCATTTGCCTTCCAGACTAGGTGTTAAGTATTGGAGGTAATGTTCACAACCCTGCTGGACTGAGGCCAGCTCAACATCCACTGGCTCTTCAGTCTACTGTACCCTTAAATCTGTCAGGGTGAATCTGCAAAATAAGTGCATATTTTGCACTAGACAGAGACATATTTGATGGGAACCATCAGAATAGAGATTGAGGGAATTCTTAGCTCAATAATTAACGTGACAGGTTAGTAGAATTTGAACTACCTTGGTCCGATCCATATATCATGAGGGTACTTTGTAGTTTAACAACCTACAAAACTATCAATTCTGAGTGCTAGATAATAAATATGCAATCCTTAACAATAATCATACACATAAAAGGCACACAATTTTTTCCTATAAAGAGGATGGCACTGGATTACCTCTTCCTGTTCAAGTTTGGTGCCTTGAATGTATCAACTTTGACGGGTGAGGAGAGGAAGAAAGACAAAGGAAAAAGTTATAAAGCCAGGCTTGCCCTACTTTACTGAACTCTAGATCAGAGCAAACATAGGTCATAAAACAAGGTCAGAAAGGAGATTAGGAGATCTAGAATAGCAGGTTCTTGCTTCCTGAGCAGCCCATTGACCAGAGAACATAGGTGGGAGCAGAACTGCTTGTCTGTTCCTCCCTCAGCAGCCCAAGGACAAGAGAGAAGAGTGAGAACATAGCCTCTAGCCTCCAGTTTCCTTTACATCAGCAAGACAAATGAGCAAAGGAAGGAGTAGAACTGTCAGTCTAGACTCCTGCTGCTTTCTCAGCTGCTAGCTTTCTCAGACAAGTGGGAGCAGAATCAAGAGGCTCCTGCTTCTTTCATGGCACTCAGGTAGTCAGCCACTAAACATTCATTAAGTGCCTTCTGTGTGCTAGGCACTGTGCTAAGCACTGGAGATACATTAAAAAAAAAGCAAAAGACAATGCCCGATCTGATGGAGCTCACAAACCATTGGGGGAGAAAACATGCAAACAACTGTGTACAAACAAGTTATATATGGGACAAATAGGAAATCATCAACAGAGGGACTGTGCTGGCATTAAGAGGGATCTGAAAATGTTTCCTGTAGAAGCTGAAATTTAAGCTGGAACTTGAAGGAAGCCAGGGAAGCCAAGTGGCAGAGGTGAAGAGGAAGAGCATTCCAGGCATAGGGGACAGTCAGTGCCTGGAGTCAGGAGGTGGAGTAATGAATGTGAGAAAGAGGTAGCTAGACAGTTTCACTGGATCTAAGAGAACTTGATGGAGGAGTGCAAGGTTTAAGAAGCCTGGAAAGGCAGAGGTAGGTCGGTTATGAAGGACTTTGAATTCCAAAAAGAGAATTTTGTATGTGATACTGGAGGTGATAGGAAGCCATTGGAGTTCATTGAGCGGGGGAAGGAGAGCATGACATGGTTAGACTTTGTTTTAGAAAAATTACTTCGGTGGTTGAGTTGAGGATATACTGGAGTGGGGAGAGACTTGTGGCAGGGAGACCAGCCAGCAGTTGCTGCAGTTGTTTAGGCATGAAGTGATAGAGGTTTATACCAGTATGCAATATCAGGAGAGAAGGGGGCATATTTGAGAAGTACTGCAAAGGTGAAATTGACAGATTGGATATGAGGGTGGTGGTGGTGAGAGAGAGTGCATAGTGAAGGACATCTAGGTTGCAAGGTTGGGTGATTGGGAGGATAGTGGTGCCCTTGACAGTAATAGCCAAGTAAGGAAGAAGTAAGGAGAGTTTTGCGGGGGGACAGATAAGTTCAGTTTTAGACATGTTGAGTTTAACACATCTATGGAACATCCAGTTTGAGGTGTCTAATAGGCAGTTGGAGATGTGATATTGGGGGTCAGCAGAGAGGTTAAGGCTGGAAGTAGATTTGAGAATCATCAGTATACAGATGATAACTGAATTCATGGGAGCTGGCAAATGTGACCTGGAGATCAGTAAAGGAGACTGAGAAGGAGCTATCATACAGGGAGGAAGGGAACCAGGAGAGAGCAGAGTCCTCAAAAATTAGAATGTCAAGAAGAGGATGATCAACGGTGTTAAAGGCTGCATGCAGAGAGGTCAAGGAAGAAGGATGAGAAAAGGCCAATAGATCTGGCAGTTAAGAGATCATTAGTGACTTTGGAGAGGGCAGTTTCAGTTGAATGATGAGGTCAGAAGCCAGACTTTAAAGAGTTAAGAAGAGAGTGAGAGGAGAGTAAGTGTTCTAGATGGCCCTCTCAAGGAGTTTAGCCACAAGATGTAGGAGATATATGGGATGACATTTAGTTCCTGCTTAGGTGTGAATGTGACAGGAGGGAAGGTCAAGGGCTGGAAGTCCAGAAGCTGTGCCTACTTCTGGTGATATTAGGTCACGTGCTCAGTCTGGTGTCACCGCTAAGCTCTATCACTGTCTGCCCCTGCTAGATACAATGCCCTATGTACTGTTGAAAACTCTGCCAGCAGAAGTTAGTTTGGAAGGAAGTCTGACCCTCATTATATGAATGGAGTCCTATCTCTTTCCTCAGGATCTGCAGTATTAAATCAAGAGAAGTTTGCCATATGTCTCTGATGGAAAGTCTCCCCTCCGTTTATGATCCATTGGGAAACATTTATGTACTGGCCAGAAACTGGCGTAGGGAGGGTCAGGCTCTTCTACTACTCTTATCTCCATCCAGATACCAGCAGGAGTGAGTTATTAATTTTAACATTGGAAAGGATGGTAACAGTGAAACTCCTCCACCAATTTTACGGTTCAAATGGCCCATTCCTTAGTGTTGTCTCACTTTTGCTTTCTCCAAACTGTAGTGCTTGCTAGAAGAGTTTCCTACTCCCTGAAGGCACTACTCTGTTCTCTGGAGTTTAGGAATCTGAACTGGTAGGACTTGGAAAACAATGTCCTGTGGCTGGTAAGAATGCTTGTTGCCCCTATTGTCAGAAAAGGACCACCCTCTTAAATGAAATAGAGACATCTTCCTTTCTTTTTTCCTCTGTGCATGTAATGATAATAATGATACTGTTGATGATGATGATAACAACTAGCATTTATGTAGCACTTTAAGGTCTGCAGTGTGCTTTATAAATATTATTTCATTTGATCCTCATAACAACCTTGGGAGGTAGGGGTTATTATTATCTCCATTTTACAGATGAGGAAACTGAGACAGACAGTTTAAACGATTTGCCTAGGCACATACAACTAGTAATTATGTGAGGCCAGATTTGAACTTAGGTCTTCAGAAATAAATTCCAACTCTTAAGTTTCTATGATTCACACATATTTAAACACTTGTCTGCCGCCAGAGTTACCTATGATCCTAGGTGCCACACTTTCCAGCTTCTTCCCTTTCTAGTTTTCTCTTTATCGTAACCTACCTGATTAGGGAATGTTGTTGCTATGCTAATCTGTGCTTCATAATTGGGGGAGCTTCACTAAGGGAGGAATAGAGTTCCAGATCGAAGAGGCTGGAGGTAGCCAAAGTCTTTCCTCTTGTGTTTTTATTTTCTTGGTTCCTCTGTTTGAGCTTTGACAAAATAAATTGTAGCAAATTATAGTTCTTAGATTAGCACTCTGAATCAAATATACTTATTAATAGTATAGGAAATATATTGTAGAAAATTCTCACAGTAACTCATTGCCTTCAAAGAAAGGCCATCATATAACTCTAATAAATTATAATATGTTGTTCCATGACAGGACTACAAACTTCCTGCACAGCAATTATAATCACAACTCATAAAACCAGTACTTTTAAATTCATAGGTCCATTTTTTCTAGGTTTTTAGGCTTTTCCTGTTTCAAAGTCCTACTTTTATGTTTCATTGAGGTATAGAGGTGACTTTGGATTCTCACAGGCTGTACAATTGAGTGTGAACTTTGGTAGGTCCAGTCATTCTGAACAGGCCTGGACTAAGTTTTCCAAGGACCAGCACAGCTATGTTTGGGGAAGCATAATACCAGTAGTTGTCTCTGTTTCTATGTGATGAATTCTTTGCCTTTGGCAACCCATGAAAGGAAGAAATATGCAAAATAGCCCTTGATATTTGGTAGACCCCTTTGGCTTCTGCAGTGAATGAGGCAGAGTGATAGGCAAGGGAATAGACAGTGTAAAGAATCAGACTGTTGTTAGATCATTGCTAACCATCAGTGGTTACAGAAATTGTGAGATTTTTGTTCCATGACCAATGAATTTACATGCTGTTGGAAGAAATGACACACATCAATATATCTAAACTCATAGTAAACTAAATAAGAAATCAAAAGGAAATTACAGCTAGATGAAAAGATTGCTTACAGGTTCTCCTTGGAAAAGGAGTTGGTAAAGTTAGTTTTATTCTGCATCAAAAGGCAACAAGAGATGTAATTTTATGGGACACCTCATTATCTTCTTTGATAATGCTTACGACAAAGTTAAGCAAAATGATGATCAGGAAAATATTTATTGCTTATTATCAAGATTCATCATAAACTATGGGAAGAAGAGTGGTTCTTTCCATGAAGAGCTTCATATGTCTTCTATGAACAAGATTTTTCAAACCAAGTCTATATATATGTATATATTTATACTTAGTGGTGTCATTGTAAATGTTGGCATAAAGGAGTGAATAATATGTTGGAAAATATGCCTCAAGTTTGAGGAATAAAAGATCATCAACAACTCAGAAGCCTCACATTTCTTTGTCATGGATGCTTTCTTCCAGAAGAGAGTTTAAAGATGTCAGACATGACTTGCAGTGAGCAACATCACAAAAAATGAACCTGATGATATCTTATCATACAGGAAACAACTGATTATATTGATGTGGGAATAATACTGGAATCCCTTCTATATGTTGTCAGACAATTGGGTATTTAGAGCAGTGGTCAGAATCTGCATCAAGTTTCGAAGAAAATTGTTTGCAGTGGTATTCTCCCATTCTAAATGGTATTCTTCCATTTAGCAAATACTTTTAATTGATCCATTAAAACAAAGTGATAAAAACTGGGAAACAGGAAAAGGCAAAGATTGACTTTGGTTAAACTTTTACAACCAACTGGGAAAGAGTCACCAAAACAAAAAGTCCCAAAGGGACCGAGAAACCTTATTCCAGCAAGCACTTTATCTTCTTATCTAGCAGAAAGAGATGATAATCTTTGGTTTAGAATACACTTACATTTGTAACATGTTACAGAAGAAAATGGTAGAAGATTATGAGAAGATTTATCACCTCATCAAACAACAAACAGCAGTGGAAATTAAAACAAGATTGGCATGAGACTCAGCTGAGCTTTATTATCTCAAGACTATGCATAGATGAAACTGGCAAGAAGAAAGCGAATAGCAAATTGTTTCAGTAATGATCTATTTTTGTTATCAATCATAGGAACTACCACATTTTCACAATACCTCAGTCCCTGGTGTGCTGTACAAAGTAATATTTAAAGTATCGAAGTTAGAGTTGGGAAGAGTAGACCACACCAAATACACATAAAAAAGTACTTTAGTGGCAACACAATCTTGAGAATTTTGAGGGATCATTTATAAGATAATCTTAGGGAGAGAGATTTATCAAAGGAATGGAAAGAGTTGGAGATTTTATTGCTACCCTCAAAAAGATGATCAAGAAAACAATGACGAATATTCATTATGTCCACTTTAAAAAATCTTTAAAATGATCTACATGTTTAATGCTTATATATACATATATACACACACATATATGTAAAATGAAAGGAAACAGGCAGCTTTTTTCTCAAACAATTTTTTATAGGAGACCACATCTTTACAGTTACACAGTTGATTTAAAGGCATAGAGAATGCAATGTCCTGCTGTATTTTGTTGTTGCTTACAAAAATACATTAGATTCATTAAAAAAGAATGTATTCTTTAAAGTTGTCTCCCAATAGGTAGTCTCTTCTGCATACATAAGATGATAAAAGATTCCTTTGAAAATCACAAAGCTAACTCTTTTCAACAATCCTGTGGTTAATAATATCAATTGAATCTCCAAAAGTATTTATCTCTGTACTGGAATATGTCCTGAATAAATTCCAAATAGAGGAGAGATTCCTTGTAGATGATGAGTTCTCCCAGATGTTCCTTCTTGTAAATGACCGATATCAATTGTATCAAGGTCCTGATGAGCCTCCTCAAAAAAGATCGGCCTAACAAAAAATGCCTATTTTCTAGGGTATAATATAAAAGAAGATGGCCAGTCTATTAAGTCATTCAAAAATTAGTATATCTAAGCCAAACAGATGGGCAATGATTTGGACCCAGAATCAGCGGATGAGTATAGGCTGGATAGCGTTTGGAAAATTCCTCAGTGGCTTTAATGATCCCAAGCTTCTCGCCATCACAAAGGCAACCTATGTTTTAAAAATAAATTTTCTCCTGGAAGTGCAATATGACTGAGTCTTGGGCCACTGTAGTCTGTGAAGAATAGATTTGTGGGTGACCTCAAAGGGAATGAAGGAGGGCCTAGTGGTGTACATAGGTTGCAGCATATTTCATTGATGACTTATCTGCAAGACATGAAGCCAGGGATATCATTGAGGAAAGGGAGCCATGCTGGTCAAGAAAGAAAGAGATAACAAATAACCTGAGTGTTCCACAAATTGCTTTGAAAGGTACCAAGATCTAGGTGAAAGTTGGGAGCGTATTGGGTGTATATACAGTCAGTTCTACTATAACACTTGTTTTGAAAATGTATATTTTTTCCGATGTGATTTACATATTTGTTGATATTATTCAGTCATTTCAGTTGTATCCAACTCTTTGTGACACCATTTGGATTTTTCTTGGCAAAGATATTGGAGTGGTTAGCCATTTCCTTCTCTGCCTCATTTTTGCAGATGAGAAACTGAGGTAGGGTTAAGTGACCTGCCAAGAGTTACACAGCTAAGTGTCTGAAGTCACATTTGAACTCAGGAAGATGAATCTTCCTGACTCCTGGACCAGTGCTCTGTGCACTATGGTGCTACTTAACTGCCCCAATTTATGTATTAGGGAACAATTTGAACATAATTCAGCTTTTGAGTTTGTTAACGCATGATTTCCCTCATGAGAATGCAGGAAACTGCACCCAGCCGAATGGAGCAGGATAGGAACACACAAAACATACACTCATATACCTCTAACACGTACCAGCTACCTCAGTTAACTTTATGTGTTATCCTACAGGGCTGTAATTTGCAGTTCTTTCAAATCTATGGACTTTTCTATGTTAAAAAAAACCCACTCATTCAACATCCCGAATATATCTATTATAGTATGTATTCTGGTTAAGTAGCAGCCATTGGCAGAGTCCGTACCCACACATACCTATGTATTACTCCCTCCTTCTCACCCATGCATTCTCTTCCATGGCTGAGGCAGGGCAGGCAGGCCTTGTCTGGGGACTGCCAGACTAACTAGTAGAAATAAGGGTTCAGGCCAATCAGCAGCCCAAGGCCAGAGAAGCCTCCAATATTTATTGTAGTATTTATGTGTTTCTTAACTCTTTAACATATATAAAATTGTGCTACTGTTTTTATTAGGTTCTTTGTTTTTTAATGCCACTGATGAAGTTTTTAAGTGTTATTTCCTCTAGCCCCAATTTCCTCATAAGCCTTATGGTTTTTGTCATACAATTTTGCATAGTGGGATGATTTTTAGAAAAGCACATATCATGTTATAGCAGAATTGACTGTATGTGTGTGTGTGTGCATATATATATATATATATATATATATATATATATATGTGTGTGTGTGTGTGTGTGTGTGTGTGTGTATGTCTATGAAGAAGCTATGGAAAAACATAAGGAAGCATCACAGAAGACAAGACAGCATGGACAAGGCTGAGTTGTTATTTGCACCAATGGAGGATGTACTCATGTTGATGAGATCATAGATTATTTGAGTATAAAGATTTTTATTACTCTTTTTGGATTTTTCAGATACTTCTTCAGTTTTAAGAAATTAAACTTTTTTTAAAATGTGAGCATTTACTTTCTTTCCCTCCACTTCCTTCTTCCTCACCCCCAGCTTCTTCTGGAGTCCCAAAGTATACAGGCCCAGACATATGATGAGAAGAATGTGGAGAGTACTTTGTCATTTTTAAGTCTTATACCCATTACAGGCATACTTTTTACAAAAACAAAACAAAACAAAACACAGTATGATGCTGACATGTCTATCATTTTGCAATCTTAGTGAAACCTCAGTATCTTTTTCTATAACAATTTTTTTGGTCCAAGCCTATATATTTCATTCATGTGGGGAAATACTAGTGTTGAAAATTGTTCCACCAATACACATGGGCAGTTGCCTGCAACTTATATTCTTGAAGGGTTTTCTTGGATCCTGACAAATTAAGCATCTTGCCTTTAGTCACACAGCTAATATATGTCAGAAGCAAGATCAGATGTTTCTGACTCCCACTATTCCATGCTTCCTCTCATACTCATGACATATAGCAAGTAGTTCCTGAAATTTTATTTGTTTATCTTGTTTTTCTTTCTTAAGAACTTATAAGTGAACTGAGGAAGTTCTAAATGAACTATTCTGCAGTTTTCTATCTTCATTATCCAGGTATAATGAATACTTTTTTAGGATCTCTTGAGTGTCATAAGAGCATATTACTCTATTCTTTTCTTCTCAATTCTGTCATATATTGTCTGTTTTGTTTTCCAGTGGATAAAGGGGGTAGGAAATAAAGGCAGCAGCTCTTTTTTGCATAAGAGTAAAAAGGATTTCCATGAGTGTACTGTCACTTCTAGGCCTTCTCCAAACAGGTAAGTTGCATGTATGTGTGAACAAACACTTAAGATTTTTTTTTAAGTATCCAAGTTAGCACTTTGATTTTGCATATTCTTTAATTTTAAAATGTTGAAACTTTGATCTTTTAATTATTTTTAAACTTTTAAAGTCAGATGAAATATACCTGCTATTTCTGTTATTTCTAAGTACTTAGAATTATATCAATTTTCAAGTATTATCTAGCGATAGGGAAAAGAAAAAAAAACTACTTCATTTGGCATATGGTTTGAATGGTGCTTTTAATTAAATTAAATTTTAATTAAACCATTGATACTGGGTAATGGTTACAAAACAACATGGATAAATCAGGTTGCTATTGCTGTTGAGACTTGTAAATATCTTGAGGATATGGCATTGTTACAATCACTAAATGTGTATTTACAAGTAGAGACTATAGAGCTGGTAGATTTGTGTCTTTTGGTATAGTATACCTAAACAGTAACATAAAAAGAAATCTATCATCAATCAATGAGTATAAATAGGAATCTTTTCTTTTCTCCCTTAAAATACATTTGCTGCTTACCAGACACGTTTTCTTTGATGAAAGGGAGATTAGCATGTATTAAAGATACTAGTTAGTCAGTAAACATTTATTAAGCACCTGCTTTGTGCCAGGCACTGAAAGGAGGTCACAATTTAATGGAGGAGACAATAAGCAAATAAATATGTAAAAATAAGCTATCTACAGAAAAAATTAGAAATAAGCAACAGAAGGAAGGTATTAGAATTAAGGGGATTGGAAAGTTTTCTTGTAGACGTAATTTTAGCTGGAAATTCAGAGAAACAGGAAAGCAGAAATGAGGAGGGAGAGCATTGCTGGCAGTGGGGATGCCAGTGAAAATGCTATCAGGAGATGTCACATTTTATTCAAGGACCAGCCAGGAGGCATTTAATTGACTATCTCCCAGATGTAATTGAGTAATTGGAATAATTATTAGAATATAGAAGATATAATGATATGTATAATTACAATTTATACAATTACAATTAGAATAATAATAATCAGAATAGTTGAAGGAACACTGAAAAACTACATCCTAGAGAAAAAGTAGACAGTTGTTCAAAACATTTTATGTTAGGAATAAATTCTTACCCATTTGCCCATTCCTGACATTTGAGAGAACCTATATGTGTCTCACAAATGGATGTATTATCCTGTATTGAGTACCTCCTACTTGCTTAGCATACAACACATTTTAATAATGTTTTACATTTTAATGTAATTTAATAATGATTTACAACATAATGTTCAAACTATATTCTCAGAGTCATAGAATCTCACAGTTGGAAAGGAGGACCCCCTTTTTAACACTCTGAGACGTGGTTGTGCAACATCTGCTTGAAGGCCTCCAGTGAAAGGAAAGTCTTTGGAAAGTCTTTTGAAGAACTCTAATTTAATTTAAAAATTTTTTTAAGAAGGGGCACCTAGGTGGTACAGGGGTTAGAGCTCTGGACCTGGAGTCAGGAAAACTCATCTTCCTGAGTTCAAATCCAGTATCAGACTCCTACTAGCTTTGTGACCCTGGGCAAGTCACTTAACTCTGTTTGCCTCAGTTTTCTTATCTGTAAAATGAACTGGAGAAGGAAATGGCAAACCACTCCAATAGCTTTACCAAGAAAATCCCAGATAGGGTCATGAAGAGTCAGACATGACTAAAAATGACTAAACAACAACAATGACAAATTTTAAGAAGCATTCCCTTATAGCAAGCTGTAATCACCCTTTTGTAATTTCCATCTATTGGTCCTAACACTGCCTTCTGAAGCCAAATAAATCAATGAAGCAACAAGCATTTATTAAACCCCTGCTATGTTCGAGACTCTGTGTACTGGAAATGCAAATACAAAGAAAAAAACAATCTCTTTTTGCAAGAGTTTTCTCCTCTTCCCTGCCCCACTCCCTTTCCCTTCACTTAAAAACCACTTTGAACTATTTTTTAATTTTATCATTTTTATTTAATATTTTAGTTTTCAACATTGATTTCCACAAGATTTTGAGTTACAAATTTTCTCCCCATTTCTGCCCTCCCCCCCATTCCAAGATGGCATATATTCTGATTGCCTTATTTCCCAGTCAGCCCTCCCTTCTTTCACATCACTCTCCCCCACCCCCATCCCCTCTCCCCTTACTTTCTTGTAGGGCAAGATAGATTTCTATGCCCCATTCCCTATATATCTTGTTTCCCAGCTGTATGCAAAAAATGACTTTTTTTTTTTAAGCATCTGCTTTTAAAACTTGGAGTTCCAAATTCTCTCCCCTCTTCCCTTCCCACCCAACCTTCCTAGGACGGCAAGCATTTCAACATAGATCACACAGGTATCATTAGGTAAACACTTCCACAATCCTCATGTTGTGAAAGGCTAACTATATTTCCTTCCATCCTATCCTGTTGCCCTTTATTCAGTTTTCTCCCTTGACCCTGTCCCTTTTCAAAAGTGTTTGCTTTTGATTACCTCCTCCTCCTATCTGCCCTCCCTTCTATCATCCCCCCCCTCCCTGTTTTTTTTCCCCTTCCCTTTACTTTCCTGTGGGCTACGATACCCAATTGAGTGTGTATGTTATTCCCTCCTCAAGTTGAATCTGATGAGAGTAAGATTCACTCATTCCTCCTCACTTGCCCCCTCTTCCCTTCCAACAGAACTGCTTTTTCTTGCCACTTTTATGTGAGATAATGTACCCTATTCTATCTCTCCTTTCTCCCTCTCTCAATATATTCCTCTCTCACTCCTTAAATTTATTTTATTTTTTTTAGATATCATCCCTTCATATTCAACTCATCCTGTGCCCTCTGTCTATATTCCCTTCAACTCCCCTAATACTGAGAAAGGTCTCATGAATTATACACATCGTCTTTCCATGTAGGAATATAAACATAACAGTTCAACTTTAGTAAGTCCCTTATGAATTCTCTTTCTTGTTTACCTTTTCATGCTTCTCTTTACTCTTGTATTTGAAAGTCAAATTTTCTATTCAGCTCTGGTCTTTTCATTGAGAAAGCTTGAAAGTCCTCTATTTTATTGAAAATCCATATTTTGCCTTGGAGCATGATACTCAGTTTTTCTGGGTAGGTGATTCTTGGTTTTAATCCTAGCTCCATTGACCTCCAGAATATCATATTCCAAGCCCTTCGATCCCTTAATGTAGAAGCTGTTAGATCTTATGTTATTCTGAATTTGTTTCCACAATATTCAAATTGTTTCTTTCTGGCTACTTGCAGTATTTTCTCCTTGACCTGGAAACTCTGGAATTTGGTGACAATATTCCTAGTTTTCTTTTTGGAATCTTTTTCAGGAGGTGATCAGTGGATTCTTTCAATTTCTATTTTACCCTCTGGCTCTAGAATATCAGGGCAGTTCTCCTTGATAATTTCTTGAAAGATGATGTCTAGGCTCTTTTTTTGATCATGGCTTTCAGGTAGTCCAATAATTTTTAAATTATCTCTCCTGGATCTGTTCTCCCAGCAATGGTTTTTCCAATGAGACATTTCTCATCGTCTTTCATTTTTTCATTCCTTTGGTTCTGTTTTATAATATCTTGATTTCTCGTAAAGTTACTAGCTTCCACTTGCTCCAATCTAATATTTAAGGTGGTGTTTTCTTCAGTGGTCTTTTGGGCCTCCTTTTCCATTTGGCTAATTCTGCCTTTCAAGGCATTTTTCTCCTCATTGGCTTTTTGGAGCTCTTTCGACATTTGGGTTAGTCTGTTCTTTAAGGTGTTATTTTCTTCAGTATTTTTTTGGGTCTCCTTTAGCAAGTCGTTGACTTGTTTTTCATGATTTTCTTGTATCACCCTCATTTCTCTTCCCAATTTTTCCTCTACTTCTCTTACTTGCTTTTCCAAATCCTTTTTGAGCTCTTCCATGGCCTGAGACCAATTCATATTTTTCTTGGAGGCTTTTGATGTAGGCTCTTTGACTTTGTTGACTTCTGGCTGCATGTTTAGATCTTCTTTGTCACCAAAAAAGGAATCTAGAGTTTGAGTTTGAGTCTGAGTTCATTTTCGCTGCCTCTTCATGTTCCCAGACAACTACTTTAACCTTGAGCTTTTTGTCAGGATATGACTGCTTGTAGAGTAGAGAGTACTTTGTCCCAAGCTTTAGGGTCCAAGCACTGCTGTTTTCAGAGCTACTTCTACCCCAGTGTTATCCCAGGCTCTGTCACCGCAGTGCTTCCCCTCCCCCAAGAACAGCCAAGCAGGACCACAGGACACAGCAAGAGAATTTGCCTTTGAGCCCACAAGCGTTCCTTGCACTCTCGCCCTGATCCACTGCTAGATTCCTCCCACTGTGTGAGCCGGGGACTCGGGAAGCAGCTGAGCTCCCGTAGCTCTGTAACTGTAGCTCTGGAAGCAGCCTCAGGAGTTTCCTACTGCTGCCACCGCCACCACTGCACCATCTACACCACCCCCAGGGCTGGTGATTGGACTGCTCTGAATTGGATTCCATAGTTTCCCTCTAACCTGCTCTTTGGTGTTTGTGGGTTGAGAAGTCTGGTAACTGCCACAGCTCACTGATTCATGGCTCCTAGGCCTGTTCTGACTGGCTGACTCTGGGTCTGGTCTGTCCTGGTGTGGCCTATGCTGGGCTGCACTCTGCTCCCAGCACCATGCGATAGACCCTTCCTGGTGACCATCTAGGCTCTCCTGGACTGGAGACCTGTTTCCCTCTGCTATTTCATGGGTTCCACAGCTCTAGAATTTGTTCAGAGCCATTTTTTATAGGTATTTGGAGGAATGTGGGGGAGAGCTTAAGCAAGTCCCTGCTTTCCCGCTGCCATCTTGGCTCCGCACCGCTTAGCAATCCTTTTGAATAGTTGACTGTTCTCATGTTCTTTCCTCAGCCTTCCCTTGGCCAAACATACTCCATTCTTTAATCTGACCTTTATATGACAGTTTTGAGTCACATACCATCCTGGTCCATTTCTCTGGGTGTACTTGCCACTATTCTTCCTAAAATATGATGGCCACAATGGAAAATAGTCCTCCAGATGTAGCCTAATCAGACCTTCCTTATTCTAAATAATGTGATTCTGTTAATGCAGACATGTTAGCTAGATCTTTGGGCTATTGTAGAAGTTGCAGGCCACTACAACAACCAGATCTTTTTCTATGTAAACTGTTACCTAACCTTGTTTCCTTGATCATGTACTTGTTTAGCTGATTTAAGACTATTCAACAGTGATTTAAAGGTTATTTAAAAATTTTAAATGATATCAGATTTATATTAATTACATGTAAACCTGTGAGCATGCAAAGCTTTTTAGTGATTTCATATTTGTTAACAAACATGTACAAGGTTGCTCAAAATTCTTTTTTTTAAGAGACTTTTGTTAATAAGTCAGATAGCTTCTAATAAATGAAAACGTAGGTCTAAAAGTGATAAGATTATCATTTGTCAATAATTTGTTTAATTCTGTTACTGGTTCAATCATTGTTTTTAGATCAAGCATTTTTTTCATAACCAGATCACAGAAATCAGGCTTTTGAAGATGGGCATTTTATACTGGTATAAGAATACTTTGAAAGCTAATTACAACCCTTTGAAGGACACTGCAAAGTTTCTTTTTAATCTTTTTTATGAGGAAACTTACTTGTTCAATGTCACATAGTAACAGGCAGTGTAAGAACTGGAATTCATGTCTTCTGATTCTTTGTTTAGTGCTATTCCTACTATACCTCTTTACCATTCTTTTTTATTAGATACCTTTCCTTCACTTATATTCTTTTTTTAAATTAAATTTTATTTTAAGGAAGTTCCACCTTATCTTTCTTCCACCTCTCTGTCTCCACTGAAAAAGTAAGACAAACTCTTGCATTGGCCATGACCAAAAAGATTATATCTTAGTCTTAACTGAGTCACCTATTTATCACCTAGCTATCAGTGGGGTGGGTAGCATGTTTTAACCTCAATCCTCTGAAATTGTGATTGGTCATGGTTTGGATGAGTTCTTAAGTCTTTCAAAGATGTTTGTCTTTACATTTTTGTTTGTTATCATATAAATTGTTGTGGTTCTGCTCACTTCACTCTGCATTAGTTCATATAAGTCTTCCTAGGTTTCTCAAAGTTTCTCCTCCCATTCATCATTTCTTACATAGCACAATATATTCCTTCATATTCCTATAACTTGTTCAGTCATTTGCTCAGTTGATATGCACTCCCTAAGTTACTCATATTCTTTTAAAAATATATATTTTTGATATCTTTTGTTTTTATATCACCTAGATTCCCTTTATATTCCTCTCCTCCCTTTGCCAGAGAGCCATTCCTTTTAACAAAGAATTAAAAAAAGAAAAGAAAAAAAGTCAGCAAAATTGTTCAGTACATTGATAAAAAACCTGACATATGTAATGTTCCACACTCACCTTTCCTATATTTTCAAATCCAATCTTCTGACTCTTCCTCTTCTGTCTTGTCCCCTGAAAGGTCCAAAGTAGTAGCATTAGGCCTGGGGATAGATCACCATCTATCCATTTAACCAATTGTTACATTATGTCTTCAGGTCTGCAGGCTAGAGTGGGGTCAGTCACATAGTTATCAGGCTTTGAGAAGCCTAAGAAAAGTGCAGTGATATCTTGATCCCACCAGGAGGCTCCTTCTCCTACCTTCAGTAGCCTCCACTCTTCTAGCTGTACTGTTTTTTATTTATATAATAGGATTTAGAGCTAGAAGAGACTTTAGAGATCATGGTTCAACCCTATCATTTTTACGGAGGAGGAATCTGAGACCCAAAGAGGAGAAATGCCAGGATTCATACATTGTGAGTCTTTCAGCCCAGGTCCAAATCCTCACTCACCTCCTCCACACCCTTCCTCCACTTTTCAGATGTGATAAGGGCACCTGCCTCATTGTAACTGCAAGGTCTGCCATAACAATGCTCTTCCTGGCCTTGGGACTGCCATCCAGGACTGTGACCCAAATCCATGTATGGGCAAAGCAGCAGAGTCCTGTCCCCAATGTCAGCAAAAAGACCTCTGTAATCACCTTCTTACTAGTTTTTTTTTAATTTTAAATTTTAACACCAAGAAAAGCATTTCCACCTACATAGCAGATCACAAAAAGAGAATTCAGTATATATCTGTGAATTTCTAATACATGCTACTTTTTTAAAAAGTACTCAATAAATTCAACATATTATTTTCATAATTATGTTACTTGTCTATGCTTTTCTGAATTTCCTTCTGTTTCTATACATAAAAAAAGTTACAGTGGTCCTCTTTTATTTGGCATTAGTATTGTTAACACTCCCACCTTCCAGGCTTTTCTCTATTATAAAAAAAAACTGAGAAAAAGAAAGGAAAAAATTTGTAATGTGTATAGTCAAGAAAAATGAATCTACACAATGGCCTGCCCAAAAATATATGTTTCTTTCTGTACATTGAGTCCGTCACTTCTCTGTCAGGAGGAGGGTAACATTTTTCATCATAGATCCTCTGGAAACATGGTTGGTTATTGTTTTGATCAGCGATCTTAAATCTTTCAAAGTTGTTTTTCTTTACAATACTGTTATCTGTGTAAAAATTGTTCTGGTTCAGCTTGCCTCACTCTGCATCTGTTCATACTACCTAGGATTTTGTGAAATCTCTTTGATCATTTCTTCTTGTTGTTGAGTTGTGTCTGACTCTTCATGATATCTTTTGGGGTTTTCTTGACAAAGATAGTGTAGTAGTCTGCCATTTCCTTCTCCAGCTCATTTTACAGATGAGGAAACTGAAGCAAACAGGGTTAAGTGATTTCCCCAAGGTAACACAGCTCGTAAGTGTCTGAGGCTGAATTTGACTTTTTATCGTCCTTACCCCAGGCTCTATCCAGTGGTTCTCTATCCATTGCTCCTTCATTACTTCTTAAGGCACAATAATACTCCATTACATTAATATGCCACAGTTTGTTTAGCCATTCCCCATTCCCCAATTAATGGGAACCCTCTTAGACTTTGTTTTTTTTTTCTTTTTAATACCCTCTTGAGGACAAGAAGTTTGTTTTGCTTGTTACAACTCCTTACCTAATATCTTCTTTTTTATTCCACCAAACATGTTTTCCTCTTGAGTTTGATATATTTCTTTGCCAAAATGATTGTGTGTCACTCTTTTTTGCTTCAGAGAAGAGATTAATCTGATGTCTACTTGTCCTACCCCTTTCTTTATATGCATGTACTGTTTTTAATGCATCCTAATTATGAGAAATATTATATTCTACTCCCTTCTATCTCTTTTCTACATTAGTATATTCCTTTTATTTCCCCTCTTATAACTTTCAGAACAGAACCAATTTATCTTCAGGTCTCTTGTTTTTCCTTATTTAATTTCCTTAGTACCCTTTTTGAAGACATTCTGAAGGCATACTTATTTCTTCCCTATTAGAATATTAGCATTACATCATAATATAGGCCCTTCTCAAATAAAATATCTTTTTTAGATTTCTGTTGAATCTTGTGTTTACATTTCAAACTTCCTTTTCATTTCTGGACTTGAAAGTTTTTCAGTTCCATTAAAGGCCCATTTTCCCTCTGTAGGGTTGTCCTCAGCCTTGCTGGGTAAATTATTCTTGTTTACAAACCTATATTTTTTGCCTTTTGGAATATTATACTAATAGCATGAATAAGTAGATACTCAATATCAGAGATTGGGAGGTAAGAAGAATAGGAGTCATTGAACATTTTGAATCTTCTAGGGGATTGTCTCTTTAGCTTAAAATTTGAAGCTCTCCTTACTTTGGCTTTGTAAGGACGCAGGATTTTAGAGTTGGAAAGGATCTTAGAGATCTCTTCATTTTACTGAGAGAAAACTGAGACCCTGAGAGAATATTCAAGCTCATTCTGGTAGTAAGTGGAGGTCTCATGGCTCTAAGTCTAATACTGATACTGTACTGTGCTGCCTCTTCAAGAAACCTCTTCAACTGTATATCCCATGATTTTTCTAGACAAATCCTCTGATCCAGCCAGTCCAGACTACTTAATACCTTTTCAATTATCTTATACTTTTCCACTTTTAATACTTCGCTTTTCAGCACACCCCCCCGCCCTGAACTTGAATACCTTCCTATACTTCTGTCAATCCAAATTCTGCTAGTCTCAGCTCCAACCCCACCTCTTCCACTGCTGTGGCCACAGTGATCTTTTCATTTCGTTTATAATAGTATACTCAGTTTATATTCTCTCTCTCCTTTCCTCTCTCTCCCTCTCCCCTCCCCCTCTCTGCTGCCTGCGGAGGTGGCACTGTGCTAAAAGAATGCAGGAGAGAGTGAAAGAAAGACACAGGCCAGGCAGGAGAGTATAGAACAACTCTGTTTATTAAGACGAGGCAGTGAGTTTATATACTCTATGGAATCATAGAAGTGGACCAAGTGTTGCATTGCTTTGTTACTTTCCTTTGTTCCCTTGTAACATCCTACCATGTAGCCCATGTAGCCCTGGGCCATGTTGTTACTTAGTTCCACAGATGCTAACCATATTTAAACATTACTGTTTTCCCATGTGGATAACAGCTGCGAGGGTGGTTCCTTGCCATGTCCTCTTAGTCCTCTTATCCTTTGACCGTCTTGCCTTGCAGAGACCTAGCCTCAAATGGCCTTGGCCTTGAGGCTTAAACAGGATATAGCTGGATCTCCACATGCCGTTCTGCACGTTCTCAGGGGCAGCTAAAAGGGAGTTGGAGAGCCCACATCCTGAGTACACAGCCCAGAGAAGAACAGGCTCAGGCTCAAAGGAAAACCTGGCATGTACCTTTTCCACCATGGACTATCTCAGAGGTGGCCCTCTACGTCTGTCTTCTTCCCTTCCCTTCCCTCCGTTACTCTCCTCTCTCCCACAAGCATTATATAGTTTTTGTATCAAGATTCTTTCTGCCTCTCCCCTCCCCGTGTGGATAGCAGTTACATAATAAGTGTTTATCGATTGGACTTTGGAATTAGAGGTAACCAATTGTTTCAATGCACTTTTAGATACCCAAAGGACTTAAAAAGCTCTTTAAAATTTGCCAAGTAAGGCAATAGTAGGGCTAAGGTTGTAAGCTGACTTTCTGTCAAGGCCTCTTTTTGCTAGATTCAGACAGTTTTTTTGAGGAAAATGCAATGGGTTAGCCGAGGGGTGGGGAGCTTGCAGCCTTGAGACTGAGACCACAAATTCCCCACCCCTGCGTTAGCCAGAATACCTGGGAATTAAAATGGGGTAAATCCACAGAATCAGATGTGAATATGTCGAGGGAGAAATGAACCCCAGGGATGTAGGAATCCCAAACCAAAGTTCCCAGGTCGCCTGGAATGAATTTGTGGACCCAAGCATTCTTTAAGTCAAGGAGGCAAAGATTTATTATGCTTTATGTAAATAAAGCAGTGTTGTAACAATCTGGCTAGCGGCTGCCATGGGGGGTGAAAAACCAACAATAACCAGTTCACAGAATGCTGCAAGCCCAGGTTCTTTTGATCTGCTTCGCCAAGGAAAGCTATGTTAAGGGGTTAACAATCTCACTTTAATCCAGCATACAAACTCTATTCACTTAGTTCAGGGGGAAAAGCCAGCACCCTGAACTTTAGAGCAAATACAAACAAATTACAAACATATTACAGACCTTGTCTGATTCAAATCCCATTTCATAGTTACCAGAGTTTAACCAAGTTCCGGTAAGCTGGAAGGCTCTTAACTACAGCTGCCCAGAGTCTCCACATCAGCGAGCCACCAAGAGTGAGAGCCCTAAGCAAATAGCTCTGTCTTCCCTTTTTATGCAGTTTCAGATGTCATCAAATGTCATCTGAGTCACCAGAACTTAGGCTTAGCACCTAATAGGGGTTTGGGCCTGGGGCTTAGCACCTAGTAAGGCTCAGTCAAAGACACTTAATCATTTTAAAACAGTAAGAAAGTCCCAACTTAATTGATATTACAAGCAGGCAAGAGTTCTTAGGGAACCTGCAACCATACAGGGGTACGGGAAAAGTTTAAGTACAAGATTTAGGGATGAAACCTGTCAATTAGGTGTTTTGGGGTGGGATTAGGGAGTAGCTAAGGCATGATTAAGGGGTGGTCAGTTCTTAAAGGAACATGTACTTTTTGTATCTACTGCCAGGTATCTTACCCAGAGTTCACTGGGAAATAGCCCAAGGTGGGGCTACCTGTGGGTGTGGTTTTTGCTGTGAAATGTCACTAAGTCACCAAAAGTTCACAGCTGACTGGGAATATCCGGGTGGATTTCATCACAAGGTTAATATAAGGGAGCATACATTTGACTATGTCTAGGACATTTGTTAGACTCAGTGTATAGTCAGTTATCAACACCTGGGAATCAAACTGTAGTTGGGCATAGCTGCTTACTGAGGAAGAAGCCGAGATAATTTTGGGGCATGCTGCCCTTTAGCTCGAGAGAGAAACTGCTTGGGCCAATGCTTTGAAGCTAGGGAGAGATGTGTTTTTAGAACTGGAGTTCAGGCACAGGCACCCAAGCAGAGGCTAAAGGGAAATGTGATGTTAGAATTAGGTCCAAGCACAAGCACCCCATCATATATGGCTAGTCAGTATGAAAATGTCTAGGTGAAAGCAGTATTGAGGAATTAGGTGGGAGGTGGTCTGAGATTCCTGAAGTTGGTAAGGCAGGGTGCAAGGGAGAGGACAATCAACAGTCTTGAAACCAAGGATAACTCCACATTAAGTTTTTTAAAGCACTGAGGATCTTTGGCCTCCTGTAGTCTTTTACCAGCAGATAGTACAGAGTTAGCCTTTGGCACTTCCCTCAGGTCAGAACAGTCCTTAAAAGGACCTGGAACAGTTGATATTTTCTGACTCTGTTGTAGAGGTTAGAAATTGGCTCTCAATCCATGTGACTTCAACACCCGAATGTAAAGGGAAAAAAACCACCACCACAACAGAAACAAAAACAAACGAAAGAAGAGAAACTAAGGGAACTTTCATTTAAGTATGGAAAGCCAACAGGCCATATCTTGAAACTCTTCAGGGAAGAGATTTTTATTCTCTGGAGCTCTGAGAGTACCCATCAAGGACAATCTGTATCCTGAGAATGGGAGTCTGACTTCTTCCTTATGGGACTCTTCTTTCCTCAGGCAGGGATAAGATATCTGAGAACCCCAAGAGCTGGGGAAGGGTGAACTCTTTTTTTTAATTCTCCTTTTCTTTTTTCTGAGCCACTTTGACATTTTACCACAGTGTGATTATATTACATGGTACCTAGCATCAGTGGAGAAGAGGTAGGAAGGAAACAAGCATGTGTTAAGCACTATGTTCTAGGCACTATGTTAAGTATCAGAGGCATTCTCCTAATCTCCAACTTTGCTTTATCCCTAGGGAGTGGAAGTATTCTGATTTATAGCTTAATGGGTCTTGGGGACAGTCTCCTTTAAGTGCCTTAGGAGTACTTTTCATTTCTTTCTTACCTTGATTTCCCAGTGACATTTTCTAAAATATTTTTGCTAATTCTTTAATTAAGGTTCAGAATTGTCAAGTGAGACAGTTTTTCTTTTTTTCTCAGTAATACTCTCTGCCGGGATCCAAACTCTCTTTATCCCAAATGTTTTCCTTTTCTCCTACCTAGAGGTTCTTGCTCTTTGCTTCATTGACTGTTTCTTGAGGCCTCTCCATCTCCACCACTCCATTCCTCACCCCCTCCTCTCCATACTGCTTTCTGGAGATTAATAAAATAATTGAACTAATAATAAATTGAATTAAATAATAAATGAACTAATCTTGTATTTATATATGCATTCATATAATTACAAAGGACATTCGTCAAAACCATACCTTCTGGTCTTAATATCTCCCTCAGTTTCTTATCAAACCAGATGTAATTATAGAGTCCCTTCTACAATTTAAGTGCTTTTAATTGCATGGCATACGAGTAGTTTTTTTTTTAATCAGACATACATAATTTTGTTTATCTTGCTCACCAAGATCTTGTCATGAAACTATTTCTTGGATTCTGAGAGTCAAAGATGAGATTGGAAGGAAGGGTTAATAGGATCCTCACCTAAAAGGACCTATTTTTTTTCTCCAGTTTTCTTAATAGTGGGATATTTTGTGCTAGATTGATGAGAACAGCTAAGTATGATATTTTACATCCAGAAATTTAGTAAACTTTCACATCATCTATGGCTACTAAATTTATTTATTTCTTGTTGTCTCACCTTCTATGAATAGAAGGGACTAAAACCTGCAGAAATCTTTCAGCTCTTTCTCTAGAACAGGGATTCTTAAAATTTTTTGTGTCCTGTACCTATTGGGTAGGATGGTGAAAGCTGTGGACCCCTTCTTAGAATAATGTTTTTAAATATATAAAACACACAGAATTACAGAGGAAACTAATACTATTGAAATAAAGTTATAAAAATATTTAAAAAATAAGTTTATAGGCCTTAGTTTACGAACTCTTGTCATAGAAACTCAGACTATAAACAGGTCATCACGTCAATCTCTTAGAAGATTTGCATCAAGGTTTTTATTTGTGTTTTTCTTAGTTCCAAAAAACCCTGAATGGTCAAGATCTATTTTAAATTTGTAGAAACTCAAGCTTTTCATCATCAAAGAGAAATTCAAAATTGTATCCCTGAGAGTACTTTTTTTTACTGCTTCATATTGAAAATTAATGTGTTTAATTGCTCTGTAGAATGTACCTATATATGCCTGTAAATCCAGAATATAGCAAATGTGGCCTTAGGTAACTGGGGCACCCTTTTAGTTTCAAAATCTCTCCTTTGGCAGCTCCCTTTTTGTTCATAATTACTAAAAACATATCTATAGGCATACAAGGATTATTTTTTTTGGTAAAAGTGTTAAATGGAGAATTTTCTTCTCCATTTTGGGCCTGGTGTCACAAAAAACAAATACATGTACACAAAGTACATTCAAATAGTAGAGATGAAAACTCATGAAATATCAGTGACTGAATGACCAGAATATTAGGTTAGCCCTTTTAGTACCACTGGCATATTTTCCTTTACATATTTCATACACACATACATATATACATACATCTGTATATGTATATATAGGTATATATGTGTATACACACATATATTTGTATATACATATACACACCCATATAATCTGCAGATAGAAAACACAAACAGGACCTACCAAGTTCGAAAGGATTTTGGTATGGTTGCAGTAATGGATTGTATATCTTTTATCCGAGGACTAGCATAGATAAGTTAGAGAGACCATTACCATGTTAACAGCAAGATGATGAAATTTTAGTTCACAGCAATTCTTGAGGATCAGAAATACTAACATTAACAAAACCACAGATCGTTTTAGTATATAGTTTATGTTCTTGAGGTTTAATCTACTTTCTTGTACACTGTGGTAAGTAATCCCATAATATTTCAGGCAGCCTGACAGCTTTGATAACTTCAGTTGTTCTGTGAAACACAGAAAATGAAGGGTGCTTACCTTTACTAAAGGAATAGTAGCCATCTAATCACCCATTAGAGGGACAGAAGCTAAAGTTCTAGAGAGGACCCTAGTTTGTTCCTAGTGATTTAGTTCTTACCTCTCTTCAATGACATATCAAAACCATAAAGCACAGGTTAATATATAGCACAAATACATACTCATTGGGCATTTATTTTGACTTTTGAAAAGGGTAGAAAAAGGAAAATGTGGTGATGACATTTCCAGTGTGTCTTCAGAAACCCAAGTATATGAATAAGCAGTGTTTGTTTCTCCATTGGTGCTTAAGGCTACTTTAAATCTTTATCCTGTTGCCTCAAGGTCATTTTGAGTAGAGACCAACAAATAAAACCAGAGAAGCCAAACTCCAGGATTCCTGCAGATAGACTGAGTACAACAATATTTTACAAAAGTGTTAACACATACTCAAACTCTAAACAAAACTCTAAAATTCCATATTTTCCAAGCACATACTCAACCAAACTCTAAAATTCCGAATTTCCAAGACCATCCCTCTTATTGATTACACTTTGAGGGTGCCTTCTAGGTACAAAATTTCTTTTGGATAATGGCTAGTATTTACATAGCACTTTAAGGTTTGCAAAGCACTTTACAAATATTTTCATTTTATCCTCCAACAACCCAGGGGTAGGGGGTAAGTGCAGTTATTATTCCCATTTTATAGATGAACAAACTGAGGCAGAGGTTAAATGACTTGCTCAGGCTGCCCAGCTAGTAAGTGCCTGAGGCTGGATTTGAACTCAGGTTTCTCTGACTCCAGGTCCAGTATTCTATCCACTCTATCACCTGGCTGCCTTTTTGAACATTCCTGAACAAAGTAGACCAAATCATTAGGCACAAATATGTTGTTAATTAAAGGTCTGTTGATATTTCCAAATCACATGGCTCTATTGTCAAGTCCAGAGCATATTAGGTAACCTCCTATGGTTATGATGGTATGAAGACAAGGATTTTATGAATAGATATGTCAGCATATTCATGTAGGAAGATTGGTTGGGGAGATCTACTTATAACTTAATTCACCGAGAAGGAGGGTGCCACAACAATAAGAAAAATGCTTTTCAAGAAAGTAATTTGAACCTATGTCAATGATTCGGTGGGTTTGAACATGCTGCGTCATCATGTTTCTGCTCTTTCACAGGTGAACCTTTAAGTAGGTTTTGACTTTAAAACATTCCTTCATAATGTGAGATAATGAGAGGAAAGCCCAACTAAGTCACCTCTCATTGGAAAATGTTGAAATTGAGGCAGCATCTGTTTTTATTGTTTTTTTGTGACTGAAATTGGAGCTGTTTTAATCAACAGCAGGTTAATAGGTAATCTAGACTGTCAGAAATAAAACAATAAAAGCATTAGACCCGATTTAGCCCACACCATATTGACAAATCTCCTATTAGATAATATCTAGTAGTCAACTTTCTAGAACCACCAGGATAGCTAGATGACTGCTCAGATACACCATGACCAGATATTTCTCTCTCTTCAGGTGCCAAGCGAAGAAGGAAAGATTCTTCAGACTGGTGTATAGAACCTTTCCATTGTTTTGGGAGATGATGTGAGGTTTCAGTGGAAACTTTATCAGATCCTCCACTGCCATCAGTAAGACTAAAAACACTTTTGCTGAGGTTAGAACAGAACCCTTAGAATTGTTCCCCTGTAAAGAGAAGCATGTTAGTTTCTTTTAAGATCTGCATTTAAGGGGGAATCCATAGGAAGATCTTTTATTGAAGGAGGAAGAGGGACATAATGGGGAAGTCTGACATTTGTATTGTATGCAAATTGATCTATACTCAACCCCAACTGGAAAACTGAAAGTCTACCTAAACTTGAGATCCACTGACTACCATGTGGATTTACCTGTTGTTTCCCGAGTTTGTCTGGGAAAGAACTGGAACTTCTGGATAGATAAATTTCAGAAACTCATACCTTGAACGCTGGGTGATTATTAATCTCGGTACATAGGGTAATGCCCTGTGCTCACTGATGTAGCAACATTGTGATTTTGTTATCTTTTCCCATTAACCTAATTTCTCTGCAATTCCGATATGAAAGCATGACTGGTATGCAGGATTGCTATCAAGTTCCGAGTTTCAGATGACCTAGATAAGGCAATAGACTGGTTGATGCAATTACTTTTATTCATTCAGGTATAATAAAAGGGATGTCTGGAAGGAACAGTGAGGAAATCACACAAATATTTGTAGGTTGTTTCTTGAATACATACAAATGGGACTCCTTACAGGTTAAAATGATCAAAGCTAGATGAAAGAGCAAATGTGGAAGAAAGGAAAGGGCAATACTACTTAATTTTTCCTTCTGGCAACGTCAACTAATTGCATGTATTTAACAGATATTTATTTATAGAACATCTACTTTGTAGTACCCTACTTAAGTGCTATATTTGAACCTTCTGAATTTTTTGTAAACTCTAGCTTAACTGCCTCCTTTCACTTTAGCAATTACCTTCCTGAATTATTTGTTCAGCCACCAGTACCTAATTCTTAGCCATGGCTTTCTTTGTGTCTCATGAAATTATCACAGTCTTGGGCAAAGGGTTAAAATATATTTGTATTATACTGGACTAAGTTATGATGATGAACAAAAATATTCCTCTACTAAAATCCTGCTTTGATGCCTCAGTGTGGTAGAGGTGACTCTGTGATTTTAAAGGCTATGGTAATGAAGTACAAACTTTGTCAAGTCCTACTAAGATGGAAAGACATCAACTCTAGTGCCTTCAGTGGCAGATCAGCCTAGCTAAATTTATAGGGGCTTGTCATTGAGTAATGGGATGTTGACTTTTTTAGTCACATCATTTCTTGAAGACTATCTACCAAGTCATGAAGGGATTGTGAATCTCTTTCAGTGGAGGGAGCACCCATGATGATGAAATCATGAATATATAGGACAGATATTGCTCATGACTTTTGTCTTACCATTGGACTTTGATGACTCTGGAAGAGTGAATGAGGCTGATGATTTTGTGCAACTCTGGGTCACTTATACTCGAGCTGGAGTCAAGATATTACTCCATGATGTCATTGGTTCTCTTTGAAAATGAAGGATGAACTCCAATAACAACTTCCTTTATGTCATCTTGTCAGCTCCTATGGATTTAATTATCATCTCTATGTTGATGATTCATTCTCAGTCTACTTTTCCAACCCCAATGTCTCTGCTGACCTCCAGTCTTGCATCTCCATCTGCCCATTAGACATCTCAAACAGGATGTCCAGTAGATATCTTAAACTCAACATATCCCAAACTGAACTCATCATCTGACACCCCTCCCAAAAAACTGCCCCCAAAATCACTCTTCTTTTCCAGACTTGCCTATTGTTGTTGAAGGCCACAATCATCTTCCCTACAGTAACTTAGGCTCACGAGCTAAGTGTCATACTCGCCTCTTCATTATCTTTTACCCTTTCTCCCCGTAAATCCAATGTGTTGCCAAGGTCTGCCAATTTCACCTTCGACTATCTCTCAAATATGCCCCCTTCTTTCCTCTGATAGTGCCACTACACTGGTGCAGGCCTCAGTTCCTGATTCCTGGACTATTACAGTAGACTGCTGGTTGGTCTCCCTGCCACAATCTCTTCCTATTCCAGTCACACCTCCGTTCAGCTGCCAAGGTGATTTTCCTAAAACTCAGGTCTGACCCTGTCACATCTTTACCCCACAAACTCCAGTGGTTGGTTCACTTTCACCTCAAGGATCAAATACAAAATCCTCTGTTTGGAATTTAAAGCTCTTCATAATGTAGCCCCTTTCAGCCTTTCTAGTTTTCTTACACTTTATCTCCCATCCTCTCCCCTGCCCCTAATATACACCCTTGAATTTTGTGACTCTGGCTTTCTCATTGTTTCTGGAACAAGACCCTCCATTCCCACTGTACCTGCAATTCTTTCTCTTCTCACCTCTGTCTCCTGGCTTCTTTGGTTTCCTTCAAGTCTCAGCTAAAATTTTATAGGGAGCGATTCCAAGACTTTCTCTTTTAATTCTGATGCCTTCCTACTGTTAATTATTTTTAGTTTATCATGTATATAACTTGTATATATTGCCTGTATTATAACCTTAGTTGTTTGGAAGTTGTTTTCCCCAGTAGACTGATAGCTCCTCAAAGGCAGGGACTGGCTTTTGCCTTTCTATCTCTAGTGCTTAGCACAGTGCCTGGTATGCAGTAGGCACTTAATAAATGCTTACTCATGGACTCCTGGGGACTATATTTTTGGGAGAAAGAACATTGACAAGCTGTAATACATCCAGAAAATGGTGAACAGGGTGGTGAGGGGGATGAGATGATTCCATATAAAGATATGAGAAGAGACAATGTTGGGGGAGGTGATATTGCCTTCAAGTGGCTGTTGACATTATGTTATAGCGGACAGGACATTGAGTCTGGAGTCAGAGGACCTGAGTTTGAATCTTGGCTTTGCTATTTATTGCCTGTGTGGCCTTAGGCAACCACAGAAACTTATCCAAATTTTCATTTTCTCATCTAGAAAAAGAGTGGGCTTAGGTAATTTTTTTTATTTTTAAATTAAATTTATTTTTATTTTTAGTTTACAACACTCAGTTCCACAGGTTTTCAAGCTCCAAATTTTTTCCTCCTCCCTCTCTTCCCCCCTCCCTCCCAAGAGGGCATGTATTCCGATATAGTTTCTACATATAGGCTTAGGTAATTTCTAAAGTCCTTTCTAACCCTTCATCTTAAGAGATATTTGAAAGGCTTTTTGATATTCCTTAATATGTGTGGAAGGGAGATTGTTCTGCTTGCTATAGGGCAGTATTAGGCGTGATAGGCAGAAGTTGTACAGAAGCAAATAATATGTGTGGAAGGGAGATTGTTCTGCTTGCTATAGGGCAGTATTAGGCGTGATAGGCGGAAGTTGTACAGAAGCAAATTTACTTTTGTATTAGGAAAAACTCCCTAATAGTAAGAAGAGCTAACATTTATTTAGTGCTCTAATGTTTCCAAAGCATGGTATGTATATTGTCTCATTTGATCCTCATAACAACTGTCTGAAGTAGAACTGCTATGTAGGAATAGGATGTGGATCTGTGACTTCACTGATATTGTTGGCCTTCCTTCTGGAAGAGGACCAAAATGACATCACGGTGTCAGGGCCAATGTACAGTGTGTCTGACTGTGGCTGATCAGAAGGCCCCACCACAGGTTGGTATAGGGAGTTCCTGGAGGAGAAGACTCCCTCTATGAATTCTGTCAGTGTGGACTGGCACCTTCTCTGCAATACACAGTTTCAGAGAATTGCCTAGAGAACTAAGAGACAGGGATTTGTCCAGAGTCATTTAGCTAATATATGTCAAACATGAGACTTGAACCAAGGTCTTCCTGGCTTTAGGACAGCTCTCTGTTCATTTTGCCATGCCTCCACAGGACTCTTAGAGTTGTCCAGAAATGGAATTAGCCCACTCTGGAGATAGTCACTTCCTCCTCATTGATGATTTTCAAGTGGAGGCTACTTGACCACCAGTTGAGGATTTTTAAGAAGGGATTCTTACTCAGGTATGGGTGAATGGCCTCTGGTGTCTTTCAGCTCTTAAGATTTTCTGATGATACCACCTTCTTTTCTCTCCTTCCCTATCCTTTGAAACATTATGTTGACAACATCCTTGCCAATGTTAAACCAGTGGGGAAGGAGGACAAAACTAGCTGGTGGTTTGATACTGATGAGACTGACATTCATACTGAGGCTTAGAAGGTGCATTAGCACTGAAGCTTATCCACTCCATTAAGCATTTAGCATAGTGCCTTACATAAAGCAGGCACTCAATAAATCCCTATTGAATGAATTATTGTATTTCATAGTTTTGTCACAATCTGTCTAATAACTAACAGAAAATGGGGTTGGTGTTTCATATAGAACTTGTCAAGTTTCAGAATTGTAATCTATTGGTTGTACTTGTTGTAGTTGTGTTATTGTTGCTAAGCAACCAGATCTCCTTTACTGTGTACTCTTCTTATCCATCTTTGTCTAAGGTACCACATTTTCATGGAAAGGTTTAGGTTAGTGGTACCCTGAGCTCTTAGTAGTATTTAAAACTTTTCATATTCTATTGAGTTTTTTTTTTGTTCTATTGAGCTGTTTTCCTTAGCCCTTTCCCAGTTCAATCTCTGTGCCTGAACCCAAGAGTCAGTTTAGGAAAATCCTAGAAAGCCCATTACAGAGTACACCTTTTGCTCCACTAAGATGTAGACAGCTGGAGTGCAAAAGAAAATCATCCTCACTATCTCAGAATCTAAAAATACATTTATTTACCTTGCCAACTTCTATTTTTGTTTTAATATTTTTGGCTATTTCGTGGAGTCATTGACATGTATTTGGTCTGGTCTTGTTTTCAGGGATTCCCTTTCTTGGGTAAGCTTTATTACTTTCTCTCTTAAGTGACATTCTCCTTCCAGTTATTCCCTTAAGAGCTTTTTTTTTTTCATTTTTTAACCACTTGTTTTATTTATTCCAAGTGTTCATATACTCCATATAGAAAATCCATTTTTTTTCACTTTGAGTCTCTTCCTGCAGTTGTCATGGAGTACTTGTTCCTTCCTTTTGGACATCTTTAGATTTTCAAATTTTTTTACATTGGCTGTTCTTTCTTTGATTTATTCATCTTTCTAACTTTAGTTCCTGGACTATGACTTGGTGTAGTTCTGCCATCTGCTGTGCTTTTGAGTGGGATGGTCAGCCCTGCTTGGGTTTGCCCTAGGTTTGAGTTCCTGTGCTCATTGCCATCTCCTGACTTTAGATCTTCCTTGGATTTTTGAGGTTCATAGTGCTGGATCTTCAGGGCCCTCTTTGGTATCTCAGGACAGAGTGTTAGGGAGCTCAGAGCCTGTTGGCCCACATTGTCTTGGTCTGAGCACTGTGAATCCACATTGGTTGCTAATCAGCTGTTCCTAACTCTGCTCTTTTAAATTACTCACCCTGGGACTTTCTGACTCCCTTCCTCTTTTGATTTACACTGTATAAATTTTTATGTACCCACTTACTTGTGTTTTGTTCTCTCCATTAGAATGTGTTCTTGAGAGAATGTGTTCTTTTGTCTGTGTTTTGTCTTTCTTTGTATCCTCAATGCTTTTTGTGGTGCTGGGCATATTGTAAACTTGTCCTGAATGCTTATTGTTTGACTCAATGACCCCCTGTAAGGTAAAGTCCTTCAAAAGCTCTTGTTTGTAGATGATATTGACCTAGAACATTGCAGAAACTCTTGGAAGACATTCACACAGGAAAATCTAAGTCAGTGAAGAATGTCCTAGATGATTTTGTGCGGCTGGATGGATGATGCAGAGAGCCTGTTCCTTCTGTAAGGATATCTGAGATGAACAGTACAAATAGATAACAGATCAGGCCCAGGATTAAACAGCAGGAGGCTAGTGGGCTGAATTGACTTCAGGAAATTCTTGTGTTTTTTAATGACCCCAAATTTCTTACAGAAATAAAACCCCATTTTTAATGCCAGTATTCTACAGGTATTGATAAATGGTTATAAAGCATGAGACATAATAGCTCTGATGAACTAACTGAAAATGAATATCATGAAGAGGGCAGTGGAGAAGCATATTGTGTGTCTAAGTTCTCTGCAAGGTAGGACAAGTGAGGAACTTCCAGGGACCACAGGAATAAAGGATGCCATCAGGGAAATGTATGGTACGAAAGGAAGATGGTGATAAAGATGAGGCATGACAGGTGGGCAGCTGCATCATCTACTGGCATCTTTGGTATGTCAGGAGAAACTGAAAAAGACTTTCAGCATGTTGGATAGACTGCTTATGGTGAATTTAGGTAAGGACATGTATAGAGTCAATTAGGATGGGCAAGTATGGATCGGTTACAATTTACATAATTTACATCATTGTAAATGTTCAAACCATTGATATCATTGATCTATTTAAGTATTTTGGTATAGACCCTTGCAGAAGTGATGTAAAGGATATCACCAAAGAAACATATGATTGGAAAGGGATGGTGACAAAAATGAGCAATAATAGATTATGATCTTTTGCTTAACTGGTAACCTGGAAATGTAACTAGTGCTAGAGGAAGAATTTTAGGATTTTGTGTAGCTTTCCTTTGAAGAACCTGTAGAAGAACATGGACAAGAAATTGCATTGAATGAGAAGACTAGGATGGATTGCTATCTGTACTCATTAAGGGAAAAGCCATATGGATAAATTCACTGAAGTATTGAAATACTGAGAAAGCAGGTATATGGGTTGGAAGTGGCTGATGGACCTTCTCAATTACCTTTTTTGGTGGTTATGATACTACCTGTGACCTTTTCCATTCTTTGGATGTAAGCAAATGTAACTATTTCACCTACTTTTAGGTGCAAAATTTGGAAAAGGTACTGAAGGACTTGGGTTCAAGTTTAGTTTTGCTGCTTATTATTATCACCTGGACACCCCACCTCAAACTCAGCATGCTTCAAGCAGACCTCATCATCTTTCTTCTTCAGCCTGCTTTGACTTCATACATTGTTTCTGACTTACTACCATTTGTTCTTAACCTTTGGATTATCTTTGTCTTTTCCCTTTCCCTCTGTAAAACCTCTTGAATTTATCTCTTCCTCCCTCTTCCTAACTTAACCACACTAGTACTAGACTTCATTAAGAAAAATTCGGATTATTGCAATAGCCTCCTTTCAGGTTTTCCTGTCACTGCCTTCTCCCTTCCAATCATTTACATTGCTGCAAAAATAATTTTTCTTAAGCAAGTATCTGGTCATGTCACTTCTCTGTTCAAAAATCTTCCCTGGCTTCTGTTTACTTTCTGAGCAAAGAGCAAAGTCCTTTGAGGGCATCCAAGGCTCTCTGCAGCTTGGTGTCACTGTACATTTCTCTTCTTTTCATATTATTACTCTTTTTTTTGGAGGGGGGAATGCAGGGCAATTGGGGTTAAGTGACTTGCCCAAGGTCACACAGCTAGTAAGTGTGTCAAGTGTCTGAGGTTGGATTTGAATTCAGGTCCTCCTAACTCCAGGGCCGGTGCTCTACTTACTGTGCCACCTAGCTGCCCCAATATTATTACTCTTTATGCAGTCTCTTCTCTAGCCAAACTGGACACCTTTCTGTCCCCTGAATATATTTCAAGCTTTCATACCCTTATGCCTTTCCTGGGCATGGAATATCCTTTCTCAGTTTCTTTTCATGATGAATTCTTGGAATTCCTTCCCATTCTTGAAAGCTCAGATCAAATGTGGCTTTCATTTGGAAACCTTTTGTGGTATATTTTGTAACAGACTTTTCACACAGCCATTTGTTTGGTAACTCCAAAGCAGTCGTGTAGTATTGTATATCACAGCTACTATCTGTATTGGTATTGTGTTCTCCTTTACTGTGAACTCCTTGAAGCCAGGGACCATTTCTTCTCTGTATTTTGAGTTTTCCCAGTGCCCAGTACAGTATTCAGTACTTAGTATGTGAAGCATATTTATTAATAAATGTTTCTTATAATTACCAAAATTCTCTGACTATAAATCCAGCATTTTCTTTCCACTGTGCCATGCTGTCTCAGTGACTCTAGGTCACTAATCTGAACTGTTAGAAGGATGATGGTGCCCCTGATAGGAATGGTGAAGTTGGGAGGAGGAGATAGGTTTAGGGAGAAAGATGATGAGTCTTGTTCTGGATATTTGGAGTTTGAAATGCCTATGGTTCCTCTAGGTGAAGATATCCAGGAGTCTGGAGATGTACTATTGGAGCTAAAGAAAGAAAGAGAGGGAAGGAGGGAGGAAGGGAGGGAGAGAGAGAGAGAAAGTATAAGGTGATATGCTATTGTGCTCATTGCTTTAACAAAACAATTTTATTTTAGGGGATTCAAGGGAAAATGAAAATTATGCCTGTTAATGATATGCTCTGAATTGTATTTTCACTGTTACAGTCTGTGTAAAAAATATTCCCTTTCTAACTGTAACTACTTGAATGGAAACTGAAACGTGCTATGAACCTGCACTTGGATTAACTATGGGTGTGTAGTACTAGACAAAAATCTGAAAATAAGCCCAGTTTAAGTGCAGCGGATTTCAGTTTTAGGGTAGTGCAAGAGTTATTGAGGAAGCTTTTGACTTAAAGTAAACAATAGTTGGATGTAGTAGTTAATAAATAAACTGAGGCTTCTATCTTGGAGGTCCTAATTCCTCACATTTTGTGTTGAATTTGATATATTATACCATTATAAGTGCTATATTTATTATGTATTTATATGTACAACAGGCAACTCAGAGTTATGTTGACGAATGTCCTATTGACGGATTCAGGACGAAAATACATTAAGACTCTACCTAGAACTGATGCTAATTTATGTGATACCAAGAAGTTGCAATCAGACTCCCTGCCTTCAACATCTCTTGACAGTCTAGCGATACATAAAAAATTAAATCCTCTCCACCAAAGCCTTTATTTATCTGAAAGGTATGTTTTCCTGTAATGGTTTTGTTCAACTTACCCATGGTTGAAATAACATAGCTCCTTAGTCCTAAATAAAATTGCTTCTCATAGACTGTTTATACAGATGTACCTTCTTTAAACAAATCTGACAAATGAAAATAAAAGTTTATGAAATACAAAAGTTAGAGGATAATTTTTAACTTTATGAAAGGATTCATCATAGAATTCTTTAGGTCACATATTTCTCAGCTGAATTTTAAATGATTCAGTATTCTAAAATTCAGTTTACTTAACTCTTTAGAATCACTTTTTTGTTGTTGTGTAAAGCAAGGTACATCTGTTAGATGCTTCTAGGTTATATGTGATATAGAAAATAAGCTATTTAACATGCAGACGAACACTTAACAACCTTTTAAATGTTGTATAATACATAATCTCTTCTTCATATTTTCGTAATTTGCATGATACTTATCCCTATTATCTCTGACTTTTCATATTTTCTTGGGTTTGTAATCTGTTTTGTTAAAAGGAGATATTAAAAAAAAACTGTTACATTTAGTTTAACTTTAAAAAAACACATGATGTTAGAATTGTCCTTTGGTTAGAAATTTTATGGAGAGTGTGGGACTGAAAACTAGGAATTTAGATTGGGAATTTTTAGTCTGTGATGTCCTCACTTTATATATTTAGGTTTGCAAATCCAGCATTCATGAGGCTAATTATTTACTCTTGTACTTTTCTTATAATTGCAATGCACCCCACCAGGTAAGTGCTGGTGCTTTAGGTATGTGATTCAGGACAAAGCATGTTCTTTAACTTGAGATTCAGATTAGAACATGAATTTTTCATTTCGTTATCAATTTATGTAAAAACTGAATATTCTAATTAAATAGCAGGACATAAATAGTGTTACTAAATCATGTATTTTAAAAAGATATTTGTTTTGAACAGTATTTAAAGAAATAAACAGACTTTGCTAGGCATCTTTCTCACTATGCCTTGACTGTTATCAATCATTAGTTAAGCTAATCCTACTTTTTTTTTCCTTTAAATTTAAGTAGAGCATTTCTCTCTGACTCAGTTTGCATCTGAACTTGGAATCAAGCTTTTCTGGGGACTGATTTCTAGGTAGTGTGATGTCAAAAGCTTTCCTATTAGTTTGTTTTCAATCTCCTGGGTTCTTATAACTTTTCTATCTGTTAGCCCAACTTGATTATTCTGACATATTTGATTAAGACTGAATAAAGAAACAGCCCTGCCATTTTCTCTGGCCCTTCTGTTTTCTTTTGCCTTTCCTCCTTCAAATAGCAGAAATACCACTTAGAGTTATATTACCACTATGATAGTATATGATCTTATGCTCTTTTTTGTCTATTTGGAAGTAATTTTTCCATTTGGAGTAATTTTCTATCATCTTTAAAAAAGAGAAATTCTCCTTAAGAAATCACTAGCTGCTTAGTTGTTATCTGACATAAATATAATGGAAGGATTTATTATCTTTGCATATATGATAAAATATTTAAAAATATTTCTTGATATAAGTCCTTTTTCCATCTCTAGTACATATACAGGCACAATGTATTCAACCTTTGTTATATGCATACTGTGTGCAGAACTAGGTACTGGGAGGATAAAGCAAAAAAAAAATTGTAAGATAAATAAGAAATAATCAACAGAGGGAAAGTATTAGAGTTGAGAGAGACTGGGAAAAGTTTATTATAGAAGGTGGGATTGTATCTGAGATTTGAAGGAAACTAAGTAAATCAGGAGGTGGGGATAAGGAGGGGGTGCATGGGAGAATTTTCATTAGTAATATGCTAGCCTATGGCCATCATGCATCTCTTCCTTGCCCTTTACATCACCTGCCATTTTGATTCCTCAGGTTTTGTAGTATTTCATGATTCATGACAATGTAGTGTCATTGAGGTAAAATTGGTATTAAGAAGATGATAGGTTTTTGTTTCAAGGAAGAGCTGTAGATCATTGAAAATACTGTCCAGTATTCTCAACTAAAATCTAGCCCATTTTTCCTCCTTCCAAGACATCATTACTCAAGTGTATTGATGGATTAACTCAATATATTGCTGACTCAGTCTTATGTCATAGACTAGACAGCAGGCATATTTTATCCATTTGATTTTTCATGTGTGTTGTTAAGTTGATCTCTTTTGAGTAGCAGTGGATATCACTGAAGAAATCCTATAGAACAGTGGTGTAAAACTCAAATAGAAACTGAGCCCCACAGCTGCATATTGAGTTAGAAAAACTCAAATTAACATTATGTTGTACTATATTTTTATTCATTATGTTAAACATTTCCCAATTATATTTAACCTGTTTTGGGCAGTGGACGTGGGCCAAGGGGTCTGCAGACTGCAAATTTGACACGTCTACTGTAGAACTCTGGGGTTTCAGTTTAATTTAGTAAACATTCATTCATTCATTCATTCATTTATTTATTTATTTTTTGGGAGGTAAACATTTATTTTAAAAAGTAGTTCCTTCATTCAAGGAACTTGGAATCTCCTGGGAGGCAGGGGGATATGCCATGTACATGGATAAATTTATGCAAAGCAGATTGAGGAAGGAGAGAGCACTAACAACTGGGTGGGTGGGAGAGGCTTAGAAATGAATTGATACAATCATAAGAATCTGGAGGACCTTATTATTTATATGAAATCCTTTTACTGAGGCTGTGTGGAATACATCCATTCTAATAATGAGTACATTTGGTGAACATTTCTTTGTTTTGTATCTTGTTTCATATTGCTATACATAGGGGAATGGTGGACAGGGAAGGGAGTTTTGGTCTGAGAAGTCACAAGGGTAGTGAACGGAATAGTAGAATAGTCAATTGACATTCTCTTTACACAGGCAATGTTAGTGTTGATTTAATTACAGTTTTCAGAGTAAGCAGTAGCAAAGAAGTCAAGTGGTATATTGCTCTTTAATAAACAGAATAAAGTTATACCTGTGGTTGCAGCTGTTATTACTCTTGTGTGATCTTAACACATGAATAGAAGATATCATATTGAGGAGAGCCTTTAAAGCCAGGTTTTATTCTATGGAGTTAAATGCTATTCTATGACCAGTAATAGAAAAAGTGAGATTTTGTGTTCTTTGCACCTTTTAACTGGTTAGATTACTGTGAAAATGTACTTTGCTTTAGAAATTTGTGTGTGAAAGCCACCCATTTTCTTTCTTATATTTTCATCAAGGGTATATTCAGTAAATCTATATATCATTGTTATTTTGTAGAGATGATAAAGTAGGTATATGGTTAATAGTAGTTACTGATGTCTTCCCACTTGCTTTTTTTTTTTTTGTTAAAGTTGTAACTTGAGATGAGCCAGGAAGAAAACTGGAGATTGCATGTGAGATAGCCTGGGTGAAGTTATGGAGGCAGAAGGTGGTGATCATTTATAATGAGGAGTAAGTAGGCCATTTTCGCTAGAATTTAGAGGGTATGAGGAAGAACAGTGTGAAATAAGTCTAAAATGATAGGTTGGAGCTAGATTGTGAAGGATTTTAAATGCTCAACATAGTTTATATTTTATCCTTGAAGCAAGAAGGAGCCACTAAGGCTTCTTGAGTGGGAGAGTCGGATGATCAGACTTAATGTTTTAGAGGCCTTTTACTAACCACCTACTAGACACCCCAACTTGGATGTTCTTGAACCTCAAGCTCAACAAGTCAAAAGTGATCTTGTTATCCTTCTCCCTAAACTTGCTCGTCTTTCTAACTTCCCTGTGTCATTAGTGGCATTACCTTTTCCCTAGTCACACATGTTCACAGCCTTGTAGGAATCTTGGATGCTTCCATTCTCATTCCACACATCCAATCAATTGCCAGATCCATCTTTCTAATGGTATAGTAGAGAAAATGCTGGCATTACAAAGATTTAGGTTTGAATCCCACCTCTGACATTTACTAGTTGTGTGATGATCCTGAGCAAGTTGCTTAAGCTCTATGAGCCTCAGTTTCCTTATTTGTAAAATGGAAATAATAATACCTTCAGTACTACAATATAGAGTGATTGTGAGGCTCAAATGAAATATATATATGTATATAATGTTTTGCAAACTTTAAAGGGCCTAATAAATATAACTTATTATTATACAGGGTGTCCCTAAAGTTTGGACACATGGGAAAATGCATATTTTGAAATATTTGAATATTAACAGACCTTAGCCCCCTTGACTTCTTTTTCTGGGGTATGCTAAAGGAGAAGGTGTACTCAATGAAAATCACAGATATAACACACTTGATTTTTTAAAAATATTTTTTAAAAAAATTTTTTGGAGTGGGAAAGGCAGGGCTATTGGGGTCAAGTGACTTGCCCAAGGTCACACAGCTAGTAAGTGTGTCAAGTATCTGAGGCCAGATTTGAACTCAGGTCCTCCTGACTCCAGGGCCAGTGCTTTATTCACTGAGCCACCTAGCTGCCCCAACACAGTTGATTGAACGCATAAAGAGTGAATGTGCTAAAACTGATGGCAATGTGGAGTTATCGCATCCAGTTCACATGAATCTTGCAAAGCGCATCAACCTTTGCATCACAAATGGTGGAAATCATATTGAAGATGTTATTTGTTAATATTTCAATTAATTAAATAAAATATTGAAAATTTCATTTATTTCATTTCTTGAAAATATGTGTATTTGCCTATGTGTCCAGACTTTAGGAACACCCTGTAGTCAGTTTTGCTATAATTGTTTTGAAAACTCGATATATTAGGGAACAGTTTGAGTATAACAAATTTTGACTTTAACTGTGTATGATTTCATCATTGAGAAACAAAAAACTGTATTTAGCTGAACTGAGCAACAAAAGCATACACTTCAAACATCTATCAACTTCCTCAGTTTACCTCATGTGTTCTCCTGTTAGGTTGTGTAACATGACTTCACAATAACTAACAAGCTTCAACCCTCCTCATGCCCACCTCCACAAGCAAATTTAAGGGTTTTCATGGTAAGGTACTATTTGTTGTTCAGTTGTTTCAGTCTTGCCCCACTCTTTGTGACTCCATTTGGGGTTTTCTTGGCAAAGATAACTGGAGTGGTTTACCATTTCCTTCTCCAGCTCATTTTATAGATTAGGAACTGAGGCAAACAGGGTTAAGTGACTTGCCCAGGGTCACACAGCTAGAAAGTATCTGAGGCCAGATTTGAATTTGGGAAGATGAATCTTTCTAACTTAAGGCCCAGAATTATTGTTTATCTTCTGGTGTAATACAACCTGTGGGTGGAGAAGGACTGGTCTACTCCTCTTCTCTTTCCTACCTTACATCATGAATAGTCCTGAAGCTGGAGTTTCAATCCACTGAGGCTGTCTTTTTTGCCCCAAATGATGGGCTTTGGCAACAGATTAGACATGGGGGATGAGGGAGAATGAAGAATAGAGGATGGGATACCTATGTTGTGAGCCTGGGTGATTGGGAGGATAGTGGTACCCTTAATAGTTATAGGGAAGTTTGGAAGCAAGGAGATTTTTTTGGGGAAAGATAATGAGTTCTATTTTGAATATGTTGAGTTAAAGATGTCTATGAGATTTCCATATTTTGAGTTCCAGTTTGAATTATCCAATAGGCATATATGAGAGGTCATCAATCAATCAATAAACATTTATTAAATGCCTACTATGTGCTAAATTCTGGAGATGCAAGAGGCAAAAGACAGTCACTGGCCTCAAGGAGCTCAAAATCTAATGGGGGAGACAAGATGCAAACAAATATATAGAAACAAGCTTCATACAAGATAAATAGGAAATAAGAGAGGGAAAGATGGGATTTTAGTTGGGACTTAAAGGAAGTCAGGGAAGACAGTAGGTGGAATTGAGGAGGTAGAGCATTCTAGGCATGGGGGATAGCCAGGGAAAAATGCCTGGAGCCAAGGATTGGAGTGTCTTGTTTGCAGAATAGACAGGAGGCCAGCATTACTGGGTTGAGGAGTATGTGTCAAGGAGTAAGGTGCAAGAAGACTGGAAAGGTTGGAGAGGGCTAGGTTCAAAGGGCTTCAGCTGCCAACCAGGATTTTGCATTTGATCCTGGAGGTAATAGGGAGCTGCTGGGGTTCATTGAGTACAGGAGTGATGTGGTCAGAGCTGTGCTTTAGGAAAATCATTTTGGTGTCTGAATAGGGATGAATTGAAGTGGAGAAAGACTTGGGGCAGGTTGTTGTCTAGGTGTGAGATGATGAGAGCCTGCACCAGAATGGTGACAGTATGAAAGGAGAGAAGAGGGCATATTTAAGAGATGTTTGCAAAGGTGAAATCGACAGGCCTTGGCAATAGATTGGGTATAAGGGGTGAGAGATGGTGAGGAGTAGAGGATAACTTCTAGGTTTCAAGCCTGAGGATTTGGGAGGATTGTGTTGCCTTCTTCAATAATAGGGAGGGTAGGAAGGGGGGATGGTTTAGTGGAAAGGTTAATTAGTTCCATTTTGGATATGTTAATTTTAAGAGGTATACAGGATAGATCTCTGAAAGGAAGTTGGAGATATTAGATTGGAAGTCAGCAGAGAGCTTGGGAAAGGATAGGTTGATTTGAGTATCATTAGCATAGAGATGATAATTGAATTCAGGGTAGCTGATGAGATCACCAAGTAAAATAGTATAGAAAGAGAAGAAAAGGGGGCCCAGGACAGAGCCCTGTGCAACACCCATGGTTAGGGGGCATGGTTTGGATGAAGATCTAGCAAAGAAGACTGAGAAGGAACCATCAGATTGGTAGGAGGAGAACCAGGGGAGAGTAATGGTATGAAAACCTAGAGAAAAGAGAGTATGAAGGAAAAGAGGGTGATTGACAGTGTCAGAGGCTTCAGAGAGGTCAAGAAAGATGGAGACTGAGAATAGGACATTCCATTTGGCAATTAAGAGATGGTAAATAATTTAGGAGAACACAGTTTCAGTTAAATGATAAGATCAGAAGCCAGACTTCAGGAATTAAGAAGAAAGTGAGAAGAAAGGAAGTGGTGGAGACAGTGACTATAGATAGCTTTCCCAAGGAGTTTAGCTGTAAAAAGGAAGACAGATATGGGATGATAGTTGGGGATGGATGGATCAAGTGAGGATTTGTTGAGAATGGGGGAGATGTAGGCAGTAGGGAAGTAGCCAGTGAACAGTGAGAAATTGAAGATAAGTGAGAGTGGGAATGACAGAGGAGACAATCTTCTGGATGAAGTGAGTTCACTTGTGCCATGTGGAGGAGTTTGCCTTGGCAAGAAACCCTATCTCTTCCTATGAGATACACCACTTTTTCATGAGGAGGTAGTGGCAGAAGGCATGTGGCTGACATGGGATGAGGAGGAGGGGAGAAGAGGGAGCTTGCAGTGAATGGCCTCAATTTTTTTTTCAATAAAAATATGAGGCAAAACTCTCCAACTTAGAGGGTGTGGGGAATGAGAGCCATGGGAAGCTTGAATAGGGATGAAAAGGTTTGGAAGAGCCACTGTGCCGAGTGGGATAATGAGTTAATTCAGGAGGTATAAATAGATTGCCTAGCAGCAGTGAGGGCCCTTTTGAAGTTATGTAACATAAATTTGCTGTGGACCTAGGTAGCATGCTATTATGATTTTCTCCAGTTTCATTCAGTAGCATGTGTGTAGGAGTGAAGGCAGCAGGTAGTGGGAATGATCCAAGGCTGAGGCTTAGCAGGACAAAATCCCTTATACTTCTACTAGTGTTCCTCTTGATCTTTGTTCAGATTTTCTTGGCTTGAAATTCCTACTGTGGGTCCTATTTTCCAACTCCTATCTAATTCCCAACCTAGCCTAATTTCTGGTTTTCGTTTGCAGTTTGGACCCTTGCCCTTCTCTCTTCAAGTGGTGGTTTTCCCTCAGAACCTTTGATGGGCCTGGTTTGACAGTTTTTTTCTGATGCCCTCCCAAAAGATTGATAGCGACCAAAATTAGGGCAACTGGGGTCGGGGGAAAGGATTAATTTTTAGAATGATTGGTTTACTCACCTATGAAAAAGTAACCTGTGGCTACATTTACATTTACCTGACGATGTTTTTCAGTGCCATGGCTTAAGTTGCAGCTTAAATTGTGGCTCACCATCCAAGATCTTCCTGATCTACCTGTCGGAAAGCCTGTTTCACAATGGGGAGAGCTAATATAAGTTTTGGAGTTTGACTCCAGTATATCCATGCAACCCAGAAGAGGTTTGTGGAGTTCTGTCTAGGCAGAGGCTTCATCTATGATTTAGCCTGACCATTGTGAGTAAGGGGTCATGAGAGTATCCTTCACCCACTTGTGCCTAGTCTTGCCAGTTTTTATATCCTGCTCTTTCACTGATCTGTTTTTGACCCTGTAGATTAAATTGCCATGACAATGGACATCCCATCCTTGATGTACTAAGCAACCCCTGTGAACTTTATGGATTCAGTTCCAACCCAGGGAAAATGAGTACTCCAGAAATTACATGCCTCTCTACTGGTAGTTGAAACAGTTCTTGAGTACTCACTTAGGCATCCAAGGTGCTCTCTCATGGGCCATAAGACTTCTGTAGTCAGACTACTTCTAAAATCTGCAATCTGGACTAGCTTTGACTATTGTGTGGTCCAGGAGTCCAGCCCCTGTGGTGACTCTAGCTTACTCTCCTCCCTTTGTCCCCTTCTCCCCTACTTTGCAGTAATGCTGGGCTAAGTTGCTTGAAGTCCCAAAATTCAGGTAGTGTGTGGGATTTGGGGAAAGTCAAATTCTTCTACCAGTATTGCTATACCCATTTCATAGGACCGAGATGTCAAACATGGGGCCTATAACACTCCTGAGTGCAGCTTTGTTTAAATCTTACCCCTTCTACTTACTACCTCTGTAAACTTGGGCAAGTCACTTAACATTTCTCTGCCAGTCAGTTAGTTAGCAAACATTTATTAAGTGCCTGCTATGTGCCAGGAACTTTGTGAAATCTGGGGATACAAAGAAAGGCAAAAGATAGTCCCTGCCCTCAAGGAACTCACAATCTAATGGGGAGAGACAACATGAAAATAAATATGGACAAACAAGATAGATACAGAATCAATAGAAAATACTCATCAGAGGGAAGACACTAGAATTAATAGAGATTGGGAAAAACTTTAGCTGGGACTTGAAGGCAGCAGAGGAGCCAGGAGACAGAGATGTGGAGGAAGGAGAGCACCCATCCATAGGGGCAGCTGGAAGGATTGTCTGAGGAAGATGTGTCACTGAGTGGCAGACTTCTCCGGGGCAGAGTGTTAGGTATAAGAAGATTGGAAAGATAGGGGAAGGGAGGCGGACTGGTCATGAAGGGCTTTGAATGACAAACAGAAGAGAATTTTATATTTGATCCTGGAAGTAATGGGGAGCCCCTGGAGTTGATTGAGTGGAGGATGGAGGGACACTGACTTGCACTTCAGGGAGATCACTTTGTTAGTTGAGTAGAAGATGGACTGGAGGGGGGAGAAAATTGTGGCAGTTAAACCAACCATCAGGTTGATGCTTCTCTTTCAGAGCCTACAGTCACCGCATATTCAGGCTTACCTATGCATTTCTCTTAGGACTGAACATTCTGTATTTGTCAGTAGAATGATATAAATGCTAGTGATATGAGTATGAGTCAATTTTATTTTGTATTGAGTTTTTTTAGTATGAAGCATTGCTAATTAAGAAAGAATGGATTTTCTAAGAAAGAGAAAAATAACTGAGTGAAAATTGGGTTGGTTCCTTTATAAGATGCTTTCGACTAAATGCTACATACTGCAACAAGGAACATTTGAACAACAGACCAACTGTAAACTTGTGCAGCTACCTAAGAAGGCCAGTTGTATCTGTAGGGGAAGCATGTTTACTGCCCGTTAGTGGACAAAAACCTTCTTAAAAATTAATGTACATGTGGATAGTTTTTTTCTATCACTTGAGATTTCTAAGATGTGTCACTTTTAGTGATTGTAACTTATTTGAATTGAGATAAAAATGTGTCTGAATCCAATTTCTTAAAATACATGAATGCAATAAAAAGTTCATCTAGACTTCAGTACAGTACAGTGTGTGTTATTTTGTGTATGACAGGCAACCCAAAGTTATATTGATGAATGTCCTGGGAACGGACTTAGGAAGAAAATACATAAAGACCCTCCCTCTAACTGAGGCTAATTTGTGTGAAACTGACAACATGCAATCAAATCAACTTCCTTCATCATCTGTTGACAGCCTAGAAACTTGTCAAAAGCTAGAGCCTCACAAGAGCCCTTTTTTATCTGAAAGGTATGTTTAGTGGTTAATTTTACTCAACACAATTACTGTATTTACTCATAAAACTCCTTTTTCTCCCACAGATATTTAAGTCTTCTGAATGGCAGTTGATAACCCAGGGTGGGAAAATCAGTCAGTGACATTACCCTGGTGGGAGCACAATTTTCTTCCTGTTTGTTTGCATGGATTTCAGATGCAACAGTTCCCCAACTATTTAAAATTTCAAAAGCCTAACGTAACATGCATGATTTGCCATTGGACAATAGAAAGTACTTGAGAGAATAGAAGCAATGATTGAAATATGAATCTAAAGTTCCCTCTGAGTCATTAACTAGGAAAGGAAAAACTTGAACTCAGACCTGGACAAGGACTTTGGGATGTAGTAGCCAAGTACGAATAATGGGTGAGAAAGGGAGGAGCAGACGGAAAAGACCTGTTAGCAAATGTTAGAACTTTTACCCATTTATCTGCTCTTTCTTAAGAATTTCCAAAGCCTTTTCTTCATACCTTTGTGCTTTCAGATTACAGAGATTGCAGTTTTCATCTGGGTTAAAAATTGATTTTTCTAGTTAAGTGATTCAAAGGAAAATTCTTATTTGCATTTCTGTTAGTGCCTTTTTAAATCTAATTATATTAATGAATACTTAATTACTTCCTTCCCACTTAGTTTTTGGATTTATGTTTGGCATCTGATATCTCTAAAAACACTTTTTATTAGCTTTCTATCTGTTTGAAGTTTGGGGAAATTTTTTTTCAGTTTGCCTTTGTCTTTTTCAGCTAAATTTTCATAGACAACTTGAATTTTTAAAAATTGAGTTCCTTTCAAAGTATGTTGAACATTGTACTGGGGCAAAAAAGAACAGTGTATTGGGTTTCATTGGTACCGCCCTGGTTACCTGGTTGAATATTTATGTTGGAGAATATCAAAAATGTCTTCTTTCTTTCTAGTTGATTGGTCAAGTGCTGGTCAACAGAACTTTTCCTGTAATAGTTTTACACTAAATTACTTGGTCAAAGTATTTAGGCTTTTAATTGTCTTGCTCTTCCCTTCCTTTTAGGTACAACTAATACTTTTGTATTTTATTTTAATTTCTTATGAGAAAAGGAGAAAATTCTTTGTGCATATCAAAAGGAGTAAAAAAAAGATGACTTTATTGCCTCATTTAGGTTTTTAAAATTACAAAATTGTAATAGAAAGAACTCTGCTTTAGGAGTAACAAAACCAATATTTTAGTCCTTACTCTGTCATTTATTTGGCATGCAACTTTGGAAAGGTTTTTCAACATCTCTTGAGTCTCAGTTTCTTCATATGTAGTGTGAGAATATCTCATAAGGCTCTTGAGATCAGTTGAGATAATGTATGTAAAGGTACTTTATAAACTATTAAATACTATATAAATGAGAGTTATGATTTTGATATCAATTATTAACAGGAAATATGATTTCAAATTTATTACAATTCAGATTATATCAGTGGACCTCTCTTTTATCTGCTGAGAAAATATATTGCTATTTTATTTCATATTTTAGAGAAATTAAATGAACTTCAGAGTTGAAAGGAAAACTTAGTGTTAATAATGAAAACCCTTACCCAAATAGAAAATCCCATCTCCAACATCCACAAAAGTCCTTCTAGCCTTTGCTGGAAGATTTCTAGTGATGGAAAATTCACTAACCTTGTCTACCATACCCCCCCCACTCCAAAAAAGTCCATTTTACTTTTTGAAAGCTCTTAATTCTTTTTTCCTGTATACAACTTAAATTTTAAAATTGATATATTTCATTTTTATGTCATCATTTTCGAATCTGTTCCATCTCAGTCTCCTACCTAGTGATCCAGTTCTTCTAACAACAACAAAATTTTAAGAGAATTTTAAAAAAGAAAACAGTTCAGTAAATTAATCAACACATCAACTGAGGTTGACAGTATATTCAGTGTTTCACACTCTTAGTTTCCTGTCTCTCCAGTGAAGGGAGAGGAAGGTACATTTTCTCATCCTTTCTTAGGGGACATTGCTTATTAAGCCTTTTGAAGAGGGCATCTATACTTGCTCAGGTAGTCTTAGGTTTTTTGTTCTTTCCATTCACATTGTTGTAGTCATTATGTATTATTTTCTTGGTTCTGCTTATTTTATTCTTTAGACTGTAAATCTTTTCATGCTTCTCAGAATTTTTTGTATTCCTTATTTCTTCTAGTACAATAATGTTCTATTAAACTGTTGCATGCCCTACAAGTGTCTCATTTCATTCCAATATCAGACTTAGGCTATCAGAGAGCTAGCCTTAGGCCAGCCTTGAATAATGTAGCTGAATGTGTTTAATCATTTTCAAATCGATTGACATTTATTTTGTTTCTAATAGCATAAAAACTGTTGTTTCTTTTTATTTTTGACCTCTCTGGGTTTTAAGCCTAGTAGTGACATCTCTTGGTTAGAGGATATGAACATTTTAGCATTCCAAATTGTTTTCCAGAGTGGTTGGACTAATTTACAGCACTACCGGTAGTGCATTAGTGTGCCTGTATTTCTGTAGCTCCTCATACATTGCCTCTTTCCATTTTTTAAAATCATTTTCTACCTTTTTTGATAACTAGGCAATGAAGCCTCAGAGTTGTTTTCATTTGCATTTTTTATTAGTGATTTGAAGTAATCTTTTGTATGGTTAATAATAGTTTGCAGTTCTTTTGAGAATTGTTTGTTCATATCTTTTGACTACTTATCTACTAGGGAATGGCTCTTGGTTTAAATAGCTATCAGTTTCCTATATAGCTTAAATATCAGTCAGTCAACTAGTATTAGTAAACACTATATGCCCAGTACTGTGCTAGTCCTTGGGAATACAAAAATAAGTAGAAACACAGTCCCTACCCTCAAGAAGCTTATATTCCATTAGAGGGAGTTGGGGAGAAGATAACACATAAAAAGAACTGAAAAGGGGAGAGATAGAAGTCCAAGTGCAGCTTGGAGAAACGTAGCTGGCCTAGATGTGCAAGAATATTCCATTACATTCATATACCACAGTTTGTTTCCAATTTTTGTCAACCATGAAAAAGCTGCTGTAAATATTTTTTGTACACATCAAATCTTTATATCTTTCTTTTATTTCTCTAAGTTATAGGTTCTAGTAGTGGCATAGCTACTTCAAATAGTATGCATCCAAATTGCTTTCCAGAATGGCTGGAACAATTGACAGCTCTATCAACAGTGACCTAGTGTATGTGTTTTCCCATAGCTCCTGCAACATTTATTTTCTTCTTTTGTTATCTTTGTCAGTTTTGTAGGTGTGAAATAGAACCTCTATTTGCATCTCTATAATTGTTAATGATGTAGACCATTTTTTCTTATGATTGTTGATAACTTAGATTTCTTCCTTTGAAATTGCCTAACTTGTATATAAAAAGTCACATCGTAAATAAGTTAGAGGAACAAGGAAAAAAAATTACCTTTCAGATATATGGATAAGGGAAGAGCTTATGGCTAAATAAATAATAGTATCACGTAAGACAAAATGGACAGTTTTGATGATGTAAATTAAAAAAGTTTTGTACAAATAAGTTTAATGTAGTAAAAATTAGAAGGGAAAATAGGTGATTGGGAAAAATCTTTGCAGCAAGTTTCTCTGATAAAGTTATCATTTCTAAGGTATATAAGGAAGAGATTAAAATTTATAAGACTAAGAGCCATTCTTGATAGATAAGTAGTCAAAGGCCATGAACAGGAAGTTTTCAAAGCCAGCCTGTTATACTTCACAATTTTGGGGTTTTATGCAGATGAATAGGACTAAAGAGAAATGTAGGATATACTGGAAAACATAGGTGTCAAATTGGTCATATAGGCTTTGTGGCTAAACCACATTAAAATATAATTGGAAAATCTTTAACAAAATCATTAAAAATAGATGTTGTGGTTTTCTAAGCCAATATGCTGCTCACAGGGGTCACTTCTACTTAAGTTTAACACTACTGCTCCTTATAGAAAACACATATGCAGGTACTTCTCCTTAGATAGGTATAAATGCTTCCAAGGGGCATTTCTGTAAAGTAAAACTGACCAGGATTTCTGGTATTTGTCAGGTTCATTTGAAAAAATTTTATAATTTAAAAATAGCTTTTCCCTAAGAAAGCAAATTCTAACTGCACACTAAGTTACATAGATAGAATTATTTTTTGAAAATGTTTGTGTATGGTAAAAAATAATGACGATTTGAAAAATTACTTGAAAACAGCTCTTTGCATTATTTTTAGTTCCTAGGCAAGCAATATTAATTGATTATTTAGTGAAAGGAGTTCAAACTACTGTTTTAAATTTCATTAATATGATTTTATAGATTTTCAGTAGAGGGAGCCCAAAGCTTTAAAATAGAATATGAAGGGTTTTCATATTTTATTTTCTCTCTGTTGACTTTATAATTGTTTTCCATTTTTGTGTGGGTTAATTTTTTTTATTCTTTTGGAACAGATTATTAGTAAAAGTATGGAAAAATTTCCTGGCTTTTTAAAGAATATTTCTTGACTTCTATTTAAAATAATTTCTGACTGGTATGTTTTTAATTGTAAATTTTAGTCTGATTGATAAACTACACTATTTCATTTTGAGAAGGCAAAACTTAACCCACAATTAGTCAAAGACTAAAAAAAGACAGCAATCTTATTATATTAAAAGTATCATAAAAAGAGAGAGTTCTAGCCTCTAGAGGATATAGTTTAGGTTTGGTTTTCAGTCTCTTAGTCTGGAATTACATAGCACTCCATAACATTTAGGTCACAAATATAAGCAATGAATTTTTATGTCGAAAATAAAATTCCTGCAGTGGAAATTTATACAGTTAGGGAAAGTCAATAATTAGGCAGGCCTAATATTATTATATTATATTTATATTATATTATTTATTTTATATACTATATTATATTTATTATATATTATTTATATAATATTATTATTTATATTATATTGTTATTTAGTGAGGTCTAATTAGCCTCTGTAACTTACTTCTTAATACCTTTACTTGGTTCTATAGGAGAACTTAATGTGGGCAAATGATTCATTAATGGAAGTAGGAGAGAGTGAGGCCAAAATAGTGGCTCTGCCAGTTGCTGTTAAAAATAGTCCTTAGGCTGATAGACATTGCGTAGGGTTACGTGTTTAGTGTTGGAAAGTCAGTCAACCCATAAAATCCAGGATGAGGCTACAAAGCAGTTGGCTGGAGTCAGCCATCATGGGAACCATGGTTGATGTCTTCTTATATGGAATAGTATCCCTAGCCTCTGCCCCTCCACCTACTGCCCTGCTGGCCCTGCTGGGGACTGTTACTCTAGCATGACTCGTTGCATAAGCCTGTACCTCAGTATTTTGTTACTACCATACCAGGGTGTACCAGTAAGGCAAACACAACATCAACAATAATCGTGACTATGCCTGTGTAGTCCTATATCGCAAGGTATGAGAGACTCTCCATAAAGAAGGTAAAAGAAGTATAACATTTATTCAGACACCAGAAAATCATATCCTATAATCAAATGTTCAGCTCCCACAGCCAGTCAGCCCATTTATCATAACAGCAAGGAACTTAAAACACCATATCACAGCCTGGAGCCTCACCATCCCCAAACCTCTCTGACCCCCTGCTGAGGTCTTCCCCAAAATAAACTCACAGTACAGCTAAGTCAGCCTGTTCAGTTCTTCTTTTATTTTTTTTTGGAGACAGGGCAATTGGGGTTAAGTGACTTGCTCAAGGTCACACAGCTAGTAATTGCGTCAAGTGTTTGAGGTCAGATTTGAACTCAGGTCCTCCTGACTCCAGGGCCGGTGCTCTACTCACTGCTCTACCTAGCTGCCCCAAGCCTGTTCAGTTCTAACAATCACGAGGGTGGCCGTTAGCAGCCATTAGTAGCCATAGCATCTTTCTTTCTCTCCCTTTCTGCATTTTCTGTGATATAACTTCCTTTTCCTCTCAGCAAACTTCTCCCACCACATGTGACTTAGGCTTCCTGTGACATAAGCAGGTCATATGACCAATTAATGGGTGGGAAAGATCTTCAAATCCAGATTGCTACTACATGGGGCCACAGGAAAGCCGTTTTTTGCTGAAGCAAACCTGGTCTAAGACCAAATCCTTATATACTTTGTTTCTTACTTCCCAGACCCAACCCAAGACTTAAACCTTAGACATCATTCCCCCTCACATCTAGTGAGGACTAAATCCTCAGATATTAAACTTTTTTGTACTCAAGACTTCCTGTAGGAAGGGCCACTGAAGACAGGCCCAGTTTTCCTTCTTCCCTAGTGCTTGGAAGAGGACAAAGTTGCTCTTTGTCATTCAGAGGACTCTTGAGGGTCTTAGCCTCAATCAAAAAGTACTATTCTGTGGCTAGCAAGCTCCAGTATCTTACTCTCTCTAATCCTGATAATGTGGAACTTTTGATTGAGCAAAAAGTAGTCCTCTCCTCTGCTACTACTCCTTATTTCCTGATCCCTATACATCTCAGCCATATTCTAGTCCAGCTGTTGTCTGTCCCTTCCATTGTATACTCTGCAATATTCATTCTATTATTTAATAAACTTCCCTTCATCATGGGCAACTTCCTCTTGTGTTTTTTCCTTCTTTTAGCACTTATGAAGACCTGACTCATACTTGAAGATATCTGCTTCTCTGGCCATTCTCCTCAGTTATGAATATACCATTTCCTCACACACTAGACTAAGAAGAGGACTAGGCATATTTTTTGCTTTCCTCTGCTGTGCTTCCAGACCATTGTCACTTAGTAACCTGTTCTCCTTTGAGGTTCACTCTATTCAGACATGTCACCCCATCTAGATCTTGGTGGCATTTCTCTTCTGGCACCCCCTCCCTCCTTTCTCAAGGTGTTTAGCACTTGACTTATAGGATGGGAGCACCTTTGTACTAGAGGATATTAATATACATGTTGGTTTTCCCTCAAAAGCTATAGGCTCTCAATTCCCCAACCTTTTCAGCTCTACTTCAGCCACATGCTGGAATAGTTATACCCTTCATCTCAGCCATCAGCCAAGGTGTTCCACTTCCCATCAAAAACTCTGGAATTCTGTTATCTCACTATAGCCTCCTATCATTCCGTATCTCTCTATGTCTCACTCCTTCTAAATAAATTCTGTTTTCATTACTACTTGCAGTCATTTTATCTCTCAGATTCTAATCCTGCAGTCTTTCCTTTCCTTCCTCCCCAGTCTGATCTCACGGTTAATCAGCCCAACTTTGTGCTGCCTTTTATTCCCATTCCCTTTGTCCCTTGGCCTATCACCACTCATGCGTTGCCAAACCCCGACTTTGCATTACCCTTATTGTCTACTTGCTTCATTCCTACTTGTGGCTACTAAATGGTGGTGGAAGTCAAGTGAAGAAGCGTTGGAAGAATCCGTACAAACATGATAACTGTACATCTGCCACATTCTCTGTGAGCTCTCACTACTGCAAGGCAATCCCTTATTCTTCCCTAATGGACTATTTTGTGCAGTGGCTGCACCTTGATAAAACCATCTCAGCAGATGGACTAAATCAGGTTGAGGGTAACCAATAGGCCTCAGACCTGTTGGTGAGTTGAGGGATGTCTACCCCAAGAATGTGAAGACTTCTCTTGGCAGAATGGGAAGATAAGAATAATTTATTCCAGTGGCCACAAAGGTGGCTCTGGAGAGTGCTTAGAGCTTGGTCAATCATTGAAGATGCTGAGGTAATCCACTGCATTCCGGGCCTTTGTCAGTTGTCTTGACTTTTGTCTTGCCTTTGGATTTTAATGACCTTAGAAGAGAGATGATGAGTTTTTGTAACTCTGCCTCACATAAATCCAATTCATGCACAAGTCAAGACATTGCCTTGTGATGTCACTTGTTCTCTTTGAAAACAAAGGATGAACAATTGACTGTTTAGCAAATTCTTTTCAGCAGCTTTCCTAAACCTTCTTTCTGCAAACCTCCCACATCACCTTTCCTCTCTCTGTCTCTTTGTTTCTCTCTCTTACTTTCTCTCCCTCTTCTTTTTATCAAAGAACCACACTTCACTCTGTAATGAAAAAATAGAGGCTGTTCCCCATGAGTTCTCTCTTCTCACCTCTTCATCTCAAAATCCATTGAAATCATCTCCCACTTTTTCCTTCTTTAATCTCTGATGATGAGATGCCTTCTCTGGGACAATACCAACCCCTCCATTTTTACCCTTCTTCCTCATTCCTTTCCTTCCCCTTTTGTACTTTATCCCTAAATCATTTTCCCCAACCTTAAATTTCTCTCTATATATTGGTTAACTCTGTACTTCCTACAGACTTTCCCAGGCCACTTTTATTGTTTAAAAACCCTCACATGACCCTATTTCAACATTGCAGTCTGTATTTCTTTCCATTTACAGTCAAAAACCTGGGGAAAAAAGCTGCCCACACTTGCTGACTTTATGTTCTCTCTTCTCTCACTTCTTAGCCCCCTAAAGTCAGGCATGTAAGTTGATCACTTAAGTGAAATTGCTCTTTTCAAAGTTATGAACAACATCTTAGTTATAAAATCCAGTGGCCTTTTCTCAGTTCTCATTCTTCTTGACTTTTCAGGAGTACCTGACACTATTGATCACTCTCTCCTCTTAGATCTTGAACCCCTCTGGGTTTTCATGACACTCTCTGTCTTGGTTCTCCTCCTGCCTGTCTGGTTGTTTCTTTGCTGGATGATCATCTGTGTCCTGTCTCCTAAATGTGTATGTGCTCCAAGGAACTGGCCTGGGCTTTCTTCTGTTTCTCTCTATACGCTATCTCTCAGGGATCCTATCACTTCCCTTGGGTTCAGTTATCATCTTTATGCAAATGTCTCCTAGATTTATTTATTTAGCCCTAGTCTCTCTCAAGTTTCAGTTCCACTTCACCAACTGCTATCACCAATAGTGTCTTATGGTATCTCAAATCCAATGTCTAAAACAGAATTCATTATCTTTCCATTCAAACTTACCCTTTTTCCTAAGCTCCTTATTTTTTTTTTTGAGGCTACTACCTTCTTTCCAGTCACCAAGATTGTACCCTGAGAGTTGTAATCCTTGACTCTTCACTCTTTTTTTTGCCTCCTCAATTCATTTACTCACTAAATCTTATCAATTCTCTCTTAACAACATCTGTTGCATCAGATTCCATTCTCTTTGCCTGTACCATAACTATCATAATTCAATCTCTTATCATTTCTTACCTAGAATATACAATTGATTTTCCTGTCCAGACTTTCTCTCCTGGTGGCATAGTATATAGAGAACTGCACTTGGAATCAGGAAGACCTCAGTTCAAATGTTGTTCAGACATTTACAAGAAATTGTGACTCTGGGCAAGTAATTTACCCTCTTACCTTCTTTTTACTCATCTATGAATTGAGGATAATAATAGCAACTAGGTTACAGGGTTGTTATGATGACCATATGAGATCATACACCTAAGGTTAAAGTACTATGCGAGTTACTGTTATTATTATTATAATATACAATACAACTGTCAAATTGATGTTCATGAAATAGAGGTCTGACCATTCTCTCCCCTGCTCAGAAAGTTTTAGTGGTTCCTGATTAACCCTACAATAAAATAGAAACTTTTCTATTTTGGCATTTAAAACCCTTCACAATCTAATTCTTACCCATGTTTTTGGGCTTATTATATATTATGCCCCTTCACACCCTTTGTGGTCTGGCCAAAATAGATTAGTTGCTATTTCCTCATATAACAACATCTTGCTCATCTCCTATCAAAGTGCCTTTGCACAGGTTGTCCCACATTTCTGGAATACATTGTACCTCTGCCTCTTAGATTCTTTAGCTACCTTAAAAATTCAGCTCAAGTTCCAAAATACATAAGAGACTTTCTTAATTTCCCTCCCCAATTACTAGTTCTCTCCTCCCCATTATCCTCCTATTTTATATTTACTTCATATGTGTGTGTGCGTGTTTTTTGTCATACATGTGCTGTTGTTTCCATTGACAGGATGAAGGCAAGATGGGCTGTTTCATTTTTGCCTTTGTTATTGTAATGTCTAGCTTAATGCCTGTAGCATAGTTGTAGTTTAATCAGTGTTTGTTGATTGTGATTGATTGAATACCCTGCTGTCTCCCATTGCCTGTTAGAGCTAGCTTATTAGTTTTAGATAGATTACATTTATTTACTACGTGTTATACAGTTTATTAAATAAATAGGGTAGTAAGGTGGATAGAGAGCTAGCCTTGGAATCAGCATGATCTGATTCAAATCCTGCCTCTGATACTGGCTGTGTGACCCTGGCAAGTCACTTAACCTCTCAGTATCCCAGGTAATGCTCTACTTCTCTAAGTTGTTGTTAAAATATGATCTAATTTAAGATGATTTGCTTTATAGCAAGGTATGTAGGTAAAAGGCAAGCCCTTTATGATAGGTATTATAGTAAACAAAACAAAACAAAACAAAAACAGAAGGATTATGTCAAAATATATTGGTCATCTGCTTCTAGGCCTCAGGACTATCTTGGAGTTTGTCTTTCTGTCATCGTTAGATATTACTTTCCTCCTTGCACTCTTCAATCCAGCCAAAGAATAAGTCTGTTCCTCACACACAGCACCCTTTCTCCTGTCTCCTTACCTCTTCTTGTTTTTGCTGTGACATTCTCCCATGGCCTGGAGTGCATTTCCTCCTTAATCTGCCTAATAGCATTCTTCTCTTGCTTTAAGGTGCATCTAATGCATCATCTTCTTCATTCCTTTTCTGATTCCCTAGATTGTTAGGACTCACCCTCCTTTGCAAACTACCTTGTATTTAACTATTTTCTATATTTTGTATTTATTGGCTTTTATGTTTGGCTACATATGCTTATAAATGTACTCATTACATTTTACTATGGATGATCCCTGAGAGTAGAGATTGTTTCGTTCTTTATACTTGTAGCCCCTGGAGTTTGTTAAGCAGGGCAAGGCAACATAGTCAGACCTGAGTTTTAGGAAAATCATTTAGGCAGTTGTATGGGGGATATATTGGAGTGGAGGAGAGACAAGGCAGGCAAACCAGTTAGAAAACTATTGTAACAGTTCAGGTGAGAAGTTGTGAGGGCCTGAAATACTGTGGTTGCTGTGTGAGTGGTGAGAAAAGGAGGCATATATGAAAAATATTGTGGAGTTAGAAATGACAAGATTCAACACCTAATTGAGTGTGTGGTGTGAGGGAAGATGAGAGGTTGAAGACGATGCCATTGCTGAGAACTTATGTGACTAAGAGGATGGTGGTGCCTGTGAGAGTAATAGGAAACCTCAGAAGAGGGTGGATTTAGTGAGGAGATGATGATTTCTGTTTTGGACATGTTCAATTTTAGATGTTTATGAGACATTCAGTTTGAAATATTCAATAGAAAATTGGTCATGTGGGGCTGGAGCTCAAGAGAAAGATGAAGGCTCAGTATATGGATCTTATAGTTATTAGCAGAGAGATGATAATTGAAACTGTAGGATGAGATCACGGAGTGAGAATAGTATAGAGAGAAAAGAGAAGAGGACCCAGGACAGAGACTTTGGGCTACAACTAGTCTGTGTGACACAACAAAGGAGACTTGAGTAGTAATTAGACAGGTAGAAGGAGAACGAGAGAGAGCAGTGCCATGAATGTCTGCAGAGGAGAGAGTGTGCAGGTGGAGGTGATGAACATTATCAAAGGCTGAAGAAAGCTCAAGAAGAAGGAAGATTGAGAAGAGGCCATTAGATTTGGCAATTAAGATATTGTTGGTAACTTTGGAGAGAGTAGTTTCAACTACTCTCAGACTAAAGATCAGACTTTAGATTGCAAAGGGCTTACTGGAGAGAAAGTGGAGGTATTTAGTGTAGGTAGCTTTTTCAAGGATTTTTATCTAACAAAAGGAGGGACCATATAGGATGATAGTTGGGAGGGGATGCCAGTATCTAGGGAGAGTTTTTTAAGGATAGGGGAGACAAGGGTGTTTGTAGGTAGTAGGGAAAGAATCAATAGATATGGAGTGATTGAAGATTAGAGAGAGTGGAGGTGATAATGGACACAATTTGCTAGAGAAGGTGGGAGAGGGTGGGATCAAGGAGATGCCTTGGGAAGGAGAAGGATCACTTCTTTGTCAGAGACTGGAGTGAAGGAGGAGTTATTGGGGGATAATATTAGAGGGATATGAAGAAGAGAAGGGAAGAAGGAGTTTTGGAAATAGCCTCATTTTCCCCCAATGTGTTATGGGAAGTCTTCTGCTAAGAGGATTGAGGAAAGGATGATGCTACAGGCTTGAGGAGAGAAGTTTTAGAATAGCTGATGTGATGAAAGGTATATAGAAGGGGTTAGACAGGTTGACTTGTACTGAGGCCCTCATTAAGATTAGATAACATAAATTCGTACTGGATCCAGTATGGTTTCCTGACTTCCTCAAGCTTTATTCATCAGTATGTGTGTAGGGCTGAAGAAGGTGGGTGCTGGGAATAATTCAGTGTTGGGTTTTAGCAAGATGAAATTGGCAATAGTACAAGAGGATAAGGGATTGAAGAGTAGAATGTAATGTAGAGTTACACTAGACTGCCAAGGGGTCACAGTTTAGAGGGGAAGATAATGTATTCATCACAGGGGCAATGCCTTTGGAAATTCCTGAGATGTAGAGGGATTGGAAGTCATAATGAAGACAAGGAACAGCTCCAGTGACTTCATCTTCACCTCAGCAACTCTCAGAAATGGTTATACTACTCTTTTTTTTGTTTGTTTTTCTTTTTATTTAACATATTTAGTTTTCAGCATTGATTTTCACAAGAGTTTGAATTACAAATTTTCTCCCCATTTCTACCCTCCCCCCTGCTCCAAGATGGTGTATATTCTGGTTGCCCTGTTCCCCAGTCAGCCTTCCCTTCTGTCACCCCACTCCCCTCCCATCCCTTTTTCCCTTTCTTTCTTGTAGGGCAAGATAAATTTCTACGCCCCATTGCCTGTGTATCTTATTTTCTAGTTGCATGCAAAAACTTTATTTTGGTTTGTTTTTGAACATCTGTTTTTAAAACTTTGAGTTCCAAATTCTCTCCCTTCTTCCCTTCCCATCCACCCTCCCTAAGAAGTCAAGCAATTCAACATAGTCCACATGCGTATCATTATGTATAATCCTTCCACAATACTCAGGTTGTGAAAGACTCACTATATTTTGCTCCTTCCTAACCTATCCCCCTTTATTGAATTTTCTCCCTTGACCCTGTCCCCTTTCGAAAGTGTTTGTTTTTGATTACCTCCACCCTCATCTTCCCTCCCTTCTATCATTCCCCCCTTTTTTATCTTCTTCTTCCTCCTTTTTTCCTGTGGGGTAAGTTACCCAATTGAGTATGTATGGTATTCCCTCCTCAGGTCAAATCTGATGAGAACAAGATTCAGTCATTCCCCCTCACCTGACTTCTCTTCCCTTCCTACAGAACTGCTTTTTCTTGCCACTTTTATGCGAGATAATTTACCCCATTCTATCTCTCCCTATCTCCCTCTCTCAATATATTCCTATCTCATCCCTTAATTTTATTTTATTTCTTTTAGATATCTTCCCTTCATCTTCACCTCACCCTGTGCCCCCCCCCTCTCTCTCTATATATATATACACACACATACATGTATACATACACATACACTCACATATACATATATATATGAATATTCCCTTCAGCTACCCTAATACTGAGGTCTCATGAATCATACACATCATCTTTCCATGTAGGAATGTAAACAAAACAGTTCACTTTAGTAAGTCCCTTGCAATTTCTTTTTCTTGATTACCTTTTCATGCTTCTCTTGATTCTTGTGTTTGAAAGTCAAATTTTCTATTCAGCTCTGGTCTTTTCACTGAGAAAGCTTGAAAGTCCTCTATTTTTTTGAAAATCCATATTTTGCCTTGGAGCATGATACTCAGTTTTGCTGGGTAGGTGATTCTTGGTTTTAATCCTAGCTCCATTGACCTCCAGAATATCGTATTCCAAGCCTTTCGATCTCTTAATGTAGAAGCTGCTAGATCTTAGGTTATTCTGATTGTGTTTCCACAATACTCAAATTGTTTCTTTCTGGCTGCTTGCAATATTTTCTCCTTGGTCTGGGAGCTCTGGAATTTGGCGACAATATTCCTAGGAGATTTCTTTTTGGGATCTATTTGAGGAGGTGATTGGTGGATTCTTTCAATTTCTATTTGGTGCTGTGGCTTTAGAATATCAGGGCAGTTCTCCTTCATAATTTCTTGAAAGATGATATCTAGGCTCTTTTTGATCATGGCTTTCAGGTAGTCCAATAATTTTTAAATTATCTCTCCTGGATCTATTTTCCAGGTCAGTGGTTTTTCCAATGAGATATTTCACATTGTCTTCCATTTTTTCATTCCTTTGGTTCTGTTTTATAATATCTTGATTTCTCATCAAGTCACTAGCTTCCACTTGCTCCAATCTAATTTTTAAAGTAGTATTTTCTTCAGTGGTCTTTTGGACCTCCTTTTCCATTTGGCTAATTCTGCCTTTCAAGGCATTCTTCTCCTCATTGGCTTTTTGGAGCTCTTTTGCCATTTGAGTTAGTCTATTTTTTAAGGTGTTGTTTTCTTCATTGTATTTTTCAGCATTTTTTTGGGTCTCCTTTAGCTAGTCATTGACTTGTTTTTCATGGTTTTCTTGCATCCTTCTCATTTCTCTTCCCAATTTTTCCTCTACTTCTCTAACTTGCTTTTCCAACTCCTTTTTGAGCTCTTCTATGGCCTGAGACCAGTTCATGTTTTTCTTGGAGGCTTTTGTTGTAGGCTCTATGACTTTGTTGACTTCTTCTGGCTGTATGTTTCGGTCTTCTTTGTCACCAAAGAAGGATTCCAGAGTCTGAGACTGAATCTGGGTGCGTTTTTGCTGCCTGGCCATATTCCCAACCAACTAACTTGACCCTTGAGTTTTTCAGCAGGGTATGACTGCTTGTAGACTAAAGAGTTCTATGTTCCACGTTTGGGGGGGATGTGCCAGCTCTGCCACACCAGCCCTCCTCCTTCCCCAAGAACCCCCAACCCAGACTGGGCTTAGATCTTCAGCAGGCTATGCACTCCTGCGCTGATCTGCCACTTAATTCCTCCCACCAGGTGGGCCTGGGGTCGGAAGCAACTGCAGCTGTACTTCTGTAGCTGCCTCACCTCTGTTGCCCCCCGGGCGGTAGCCGAACCGCGAACTCCTTCCACTCCTGAAGCTTTTCCCACTAACCTTCTCTGTTGTCTTTGGTGTTTGTGGGTTGAGAAGTCTGGTAACTGCTGCAGCTCACTGATTCAGGGTGCTAGGGCACGCTCCTCCCAGCTCCTGGTCTAGTTGGTCCTGCTGTGCTCTGCTCCGCTCCGCTCTGCTCTGCTCCCAGCTCCGTGCGGGATAGACCTCCCCCAGAGACCATCCAGCCTGTCCTGGGCTGGAGCCCTGCTTCCCTCTGCTCTTTTGTGGGTTCTGCAGTTCTAGAATTGGTTCAGAGCCATTTTTTATAGGTTTTTGCAGGGACTCGGCAGGGAGCTCACGCTAGTCCCTGCTTTTCAGCTGCCATCTTGGCTCTGCCCCCTGGTTATACTACTCTTGATCTTTCAATCAACTACAAGTATTCCATGTTCATATTCAAAAACTCCAAAATTATTTTATTCTTTCATAATTTTCTACCATTCCATCTTTCACTATACTTTCTTACCCATAACCTTGTTTCTTGTCTTCATTATTATATTGTATCATATTACCTTTGGTGGTGTGCTTGATATACATACATATATATACACTCAGAAATATATCTCTATATCCTACTCCATGTAATGGAGCCCTGTACCATTAGAATTCCTCATGAGATTTGTATACCTGGGAATGATTTTCAGTTTGAATAGTACCAAATCATTAATTGGATCCCAGCCTCCCAGAGCTCTATCACCATGTTACTATACATTCTACAGCCTTGCTGAGCCAGATGCTGACATGCAGGTTGTATTTTTCAATTTTGCTTGCTCTGGCCAATTGAAAGGCACAATATCTATTTTCAAAAGGTATAGTAATGTCAGTGACAGCAACAGTATGGTTCTTTATGGTCAAGAATTACTAAGCCTAATTATTAAGCCAGAAGTGCCTCTTTCAACCCTGAAACAGTCAAACTTACCCAAACCTCAGTAGTTTCCAGCACTCTGATATTCTTCACTAGTCTCTTTAAAATGAGATCATGCTGTTGGATAATAGCCCCACTCACCTGAGCACTGCAGTGGCAGAGGACACGTGGGGAGTGCTTCATTTGATGCCCACAATGATGACAGCACTTGTTTTCAGAGCCAGTTCTCTTGGCCCCATTCAACAAGACCTCATTCTAACTTGACTCTATGAATAATTCAAGTCTGCAAACTGGGTAAAGGATCTCTTTCATAAAAAAGTGGTGGAGGCTGCTGCAGTAAAGTTAATGGACTACATCTTATCCTGGTCAGGTTTACTAAATAACCAAATCTAATTGCATGGTTTAAAGTCCTCTCCTCCCCTTCTGGAGCCCAAGGGTGATCATTGACCCACAGAGATAAAAGAACATTGGTTATCTCCACCTTGGAAGAAATTTTGTGGACAACCAATGTGAGTTTACTCTTAGTTGGAACCAAATGTTTGAGGTAATTGTATACTCATTCCCAGATTGTCCCTCCATAGAGCCATTTAAGTATGTAGCAAGGTTTTCTGGTGGGAGATATTGGGGGTGGAATTCTAGTCTTTGTATTTCTTGCTTGGTCTCTGAAAAAATGAGGGGAAAAACCTACCCTGATCAATTGAAGCCAATAGCCTCACCCCGTGAATCACTGTCCAATAACTGCTACCAAAACGAGGGGCAGTATATTCACTCCCCTCATTTTGTAAGGGAGATACTGGGGTTCAGTACTGACTTTTTGATGCTATCTCTTACCATTCTTTTTGATCTGTTCAAGTGACTGAGGGTACTCTTGGACACCACACCATTATTAAAATGAAAAAAGACAGGAGAAAATAAAAGTATTTACTGCATCTAGTTTTTGCTGGGGTCCTAATTTCAACCTATTTAGATCATTGATCATTTTGATTGATATTGATATTATTCTTCCATCCCTGGAAGAACTTATAATGTGGAACCCCATTGTCTTTCTGAGGTTGAGATATGTGTTCTCTGTCATCAAGTAAATCTCTTGATCTTGAACCTGAAATTGGATGGGGAGTACCCCCTTTTTGGCCAAAAATCAACAAGAATGCATAATTTCCCCATTAAAATGTTTAAAAAATTTTAAATGTTTTTTTTTCAGTTCTAAATTCTTTCCCTCTCTCTACCCCCTCCAGCACCCATTGAGAAGGTAAGAAATATGATACTCATATGAAATTATGTAAAACATTTCTACATTAGCTATGTTAAGGAAAAAAAGACAAAGTGTTTTAGTCTCCACTCAGAGTCTATCAGTTCTCTATCTGAAGGTAGATAGCATTTTTCATCATGAATCCTTTGGAACTATCATTAATCATTATATTGATTAGAGTAGCTAAGTATTTCACAGTTGATTGTTGTTACAATATTGCTGTTATTGTGTGCAGTGTTCTGGTTCTTTCTCCCTTCATTTTGTCTCAGTTCATTTAAGTATTACTAGGTTTTTCTAAAACCATCTCCTTCATCATTTCTTATAGCATAATAATATTCTATCACAATCCTATACCACAACTTGTTGATACATTCCCCAGTTGATAGACATTCACTTAATTTCTGCTTCTTTCCTACAACAAAAAGAGCTGCTAGAAATATTTTTGTACTTATGAGTCCTTTACTTTTCTGTTTGATCTCTTTGGGGTATAGACCTAGTAGTGGTATTGCTGAGTCAGAGGGTATGCACAGTTTTATAGCCCTTTGTACATAGTTCAAAATTGTTCTCCAGAATGGTTGGGCCAGTTCACAGCTCTATCAGCAGTACATTTAGTGTACCTATTTTTCCACATGCCCTCCAACATTTGTCATTTTCCTATTCTCTCATGTTAGCCAATATATTGTGTGTGGTGTAGCATTTGAGGGCTATTTTAATTTGCATTTCTTTAATTATTAGTGATTTAGAGCATTTTTTATATGACTGTTGATAGCTTTGATCTTCTTCTCCTGAAAACTTCTCATCATAATCTTTGACAATTTATCAATCGGGGAATGGCTCTTATTTTATAAATTTAGGTCAGTTCCCTATATATTTGAGAAATAAGACCTTTATCAAGAACCTTGCTATAAAATTTCCCACTAGCTTCCTGTTTTCTTCCTAAGTTTAGCTGCATTGATTTTGTTTGTGCAAAAACTTTTTACATTGATGTAATAAAACTTAGTCATTTTACCTTCTATGATCCTCTCTCTCCCTTGTTTGGTTCTGAACTCTTCTCTTAACCATAAACATAAAATGTAATTTTTCCATGTTTCCCTAATTTGTTTATGATATCATTCTTTATGTCTAATTTGTGTGTCTATCTTGAGCTAATCTTGGCATATGGTGTAAGACATTGGGCTATGCCTCATTTCTGCCAGACTGCTTTCCAGTTTTCCCAGCACTTTTTCAGATAGTGAGTTCTTTCCCCAATAGCTGGATTCATATGCCAATAAATCTGGCAATCTGAGTGAAATCGATGAATATTTATGAAAATATAAATTACGTAGATTAACAGATCAGGAAATAGAATGCCTAAATAACCCCATCTTAGAAAAAGAAATTGAACAAGCCATTAATGAACTCCCTAGGAAAAAATCCCCAGGGCCAGATGAGTTCACAAGTGAATTGCACCAAACATTTAAAGAACAATTAATTCCAATACTATATAAACTATTTGGAAAAATAGGCAAAGAAAGAGACCTACCAAACTTCTGATATGACACAAATATGGTGCTGATACCTAAACCAGGGAGAGCTAAAACAGAGAAAGAAAATTATAGACCAGTTTCCTTAATGGATATTGATGCAAAAATTTTGAACAAAATACTAACAAGTTGATTGCAGCAATATATCGTAAGGATTACATATGGTGGGATTTGTACCAGGAATTAGGGTTGGTTGAATGTTAGGAAAACTATCAACGTAAATGACCATATCAAAAACAAAACCAACAGAAATCACATGATTATCTCAATAGATACTGAAAAAGCTTTTGACAGAATGCAGTACCCATTCCTGTTACAAGCACTAAAGAACATAAGAATAAAGAGTTTCTTAAAATGATAAGCAGTATCTATCTAAAACCCAATAGCTGGAATCTTTGGGTTTATTCTCCATTAAAATGTAATCTTGACCATGTGGCAACCTTGCTCATGTTGTTCAACATTTTTTCAAGAGAGTCCAAGGTTGAGAGCCACTATGGCTAGATTGTCTGTGTATGCAAAGACATCGGTTCTCTTGCCTTACAACTCTTACTCTAGTCCTGTCTTTGTGAGAACTCATATGATCAGTTCCAGGGTTAGATGAAAAGTTATGGGGCTATGACTGCAACCCTGCCTTAACCTTGCACAGGTGTCAATACCCAGTGAAAGGTCACTCTTAGATCAGGTATAAGTTTTGGTGTTCTGGTCGATTTTTTGTATTATGTTAATGTCAATATCATGCAAGCCAGCCCATCTCATTGCCAACCAGATAGTATTATGTAGCCCTGAGCTACTTGTGTTAATCAGATCTAGCCAGGCCCCCCACATGTCTTCTTTTTGTGTTTGACTTCATCCAAGACAGACCGCTGCAAGAAATCATCTTCACTGCAGTTGCTGATTTGGCATGAAGTTCTTCTGGCCTGCTGATGCACCCATTCCTAGAGCTCCTGTTACCTGTTATTTTTAAAGGACCAATGCAGCTATGGTATTACCAAAGGATATGGGTCTCCAGTTGGAAGTCAGATCAAATGGTGTTGGACAGCTGTTATTCCTTTGGGACTTAATTATATTTATGTGTTATCCTTTCTGGTCATGCAACATGAACATCAAAAGCTCTTAGTATAAATAAAAAAGTGCAAGGTTATGTCAGTATTTTAAAAGATCGATGATTTAAATCTCTACTGATTTGTAAGTGGTTTTCATGAGTTTCAGTGACATTTAAGAAAAAATCCATGCTAACCAGCTTTTCCATGATAAACCTCTCCAAAAGTTAAATAACATACATACACTTCTTTTCTGGGTCGGTACTCAAAGTCTTTCCAGTTTGGTTTGACTTGCTGAAATTTGTGTTCTGTTAGCATAATCTTTGATCAACTCCAACTAAGGCTGTAGACTAGTTTGAGTCGGACCAGATTGACAAATCTTTTGAAAAGATGTCGAGGAATGCTGGTTTGTTTATCATTTTATTCATATTTTCATAAAACCAAGAGTCTTATGAAGTGAATACAGTTTAATTCCTGAGGTCTTTGGGAGATAACTTTCTTTTGGCATTTTCAGTAATTGCCAAAAATATGTTGACTGGGGACACCTGAAATTTTCATAGTATCTGACAGTTTTTAGTACAGTCAGTGGCCTTAGAAATAATGACCTACACTTTGCCAAATAAAACTTCATTCACATTTATCTTCAGGAATGTTTGACATGTTCAGATGCAAGCTGTATTTTTAGTAGGTCTTCCCAGACTTAGCATTTATTTGTTCAGTTTCTAATGAGAATAGCAATAACCAACTTGAACCAGTTGAATCATTTGGGAAGACACATGAGCAGTAATATTTCAGGTCTTTGGACATTAGCCTGCTGTCAGTTTAGCTGGTGATTTTACATATTTTAAAACTTTTTGTTCTAAAGAAATGAAATGTAACCATAGTATAACTTTTTGGTGTTTCTGTTATATTTGTGATTTAGTGTTAAATATCAAATAATGATCTTCATTTCTCCTGAAGTAACTATTTTATTTTTCCATCTGAGGAAATCTCTCACTCTTTATACTATTTTATTGTGTGTGGCTCTGTAAATAGAGTACTAGACTAGTACTAGCACTAGACTGTAAATAGTGACTAGCCAGGAAAAGCTGGGTTCAAGTCCTGCTTAGATACTTAGTAGCTGTGTGACCCTGAGCAAGTCTCAGACTCAGCCTCAGAGTTTCCTTATCTGTAAAATGAGAATGATAGTAGCATCTCCCTTATAGGATTGCTGTGAAGCTCAAATGAGATAATATATGTGAAACACTTTGCAAGCCTTAAACTTATGTGTAAATTATAGCTATTATTAATTCTCACTTAACAAGAATTTTTCAGGGCTTTCTGTGTGCCATGCGTTATATGAGGTGCTGAGACAAAAATGAAACAATCCCTGTCCTCATAGAACTTACATTCTATTGGGAGAGACAACATTCTTCAGGTTAAAAAAGTAGATAAATTCCACAGTGGACTAAGTTAGTTAAAATACATACTCTTCTCTTAAAAAAGATCATTATGGCAAACTCAAGGGCATGTCACAATTGTCCTGTTACACTAAAGTGTTATTGTACTGGTTTTTAAAAGTAATTTTTAATTTGATCATCAAAAAAGGCAAAGATTTATATACATAGAATTTAAAATTCATAAGTGAATTACAAAATCCAATCTAAAAAAGTTATATTTATAAGCTGCCAAAATAATGCCTCTTTGTGGGGTAGAGGTAGTTCTTTCTTTTTTTAAAGATAAGCAAGCACTGATTTTAATTTAAAATCCCTTTCTGCATTACCTTCCAATAAATGTGTTAGGCAGTGTTTAGACACTTTAAATCCTGGTGGTTTTTCTTTCTTAGAAATATAAATTCTGGAAGGCATTCCTTTCCAGACTAAGCCTGTTCATTCACATTAAAAATTTGTTGATCAGTGTGTCCTCCTTCTTCAATGATTTTCTTCATAACATGTTTATTTGTCACATCTTCATCTTCACTGGCTGCTCCTGCAATTTTAATAGTATGCTATTGAATTTGATTTTGAAAGCAATCAAACCGAGGCTTGCAGTAAAAGCTTCTTCACTATCTACTTTATTTGCATTTTTTTTTCACTGCCATAAATAAACTTAAAACTTTTGTATGAGACCATGGATTCTTGAAGACTGAATATGCATAGTTTCCTTTCTGGATAATTCCCTGTCCACTTCCCTCTAACCCAATATACTTACTACTTTATCCCTAAGATCTGTGAGAGGCTGTGAGAGGTGCCACTGAGGACCGTTGGGCTAGTCCATCACCCCTCTTATATAATTAGACAATACGACTTCTGTGTGTCACACTTATTCATGGGATCATAGGTTTAGAGCTGGGGAGTATTTTAGATATCATCTTGTTCAGCCCCTTCATTTTACAAATGAAGAAACTGAGGCCCAGAGAGATTAACACAACTTGCCCACTAATTACAGAGTAAGTTGCAGAGACAGGATCTGAACCCAGGTTTTCTGACTCTAAGTCTAGCAGTCTCTCCACTTATACACCACACTGCTTCCAAATTTATCCAGGCTTGAAGAGAATTTAGAATCAGCATAATTCTGTTTTTCAGGTGTTCACAGCCCCAGAAGAATCCAAGTGATAGTTTTGCAAAACAAAGTGAACTGACTAAAGAAAAAGAAAGAAGTGAAGACAGTTCTCTTGTAAGATGGTCTGTTACTGAACCTAAAGGTTTGTAAATCATATAAGGCTCTTTAGAATTTGAATTTTTGCTTATTACATTTCCAGGAACTTGACGTTTATTTTAAAAGCAAATATTTTATATTTTCTTATATTTAAAATGCACATTAGGATAAAGGATGGTGGTCATCATGAAAACATTAGCAAGAGTCATAGAATTTATTTAAAATAAAGATATATGTTTCTCAACTTAGTAACTACTTATCAAAGTTAAACTTGAATCTTGTATTTTAGTGTTTTTTAAGTGGTTATACTGATAGAGTTATATGATACTGATAGCATAGTTGGTATCCCCAGTACCCAGCAAAAGTGCCTGCCACATAGTTGGCATTTAATGAATGTTTAAGGAATGACTCCTGTCATTCATGGTCATATAGTGCATCTGTAATAGTTTGGATCAGTTGCATGGCAATCAACTGGTTTAATGTTTTCATAGTTTACTTCTAACTGTGAAATACTTTTTGTGTAAATTCCTCTCACATCTCACAGGATATTAATACAAGGCTATTTTAAAACAATTTTGAAGGTAAAAACCAGTCCAGACAAGAGGCAATTCTTTTTTGAGCAGTAGATGTTAGAAGTAATGAACTATGTTCCTTTCTTTGTCTCTTTACTTTCCACAAAATTCTCACTAAACTATCCTACTAAATTTTATCTAAACTTTTTAGTAAAAGAATTAATATGTTTAACTCTCTCTAGGAATTTCAGTAACTTGGCACAACCCATGGGAAATGATTTTCTGATTGATTTTTTGCAAGTTACAAGATATAAAAGATAGTACATCTATTAAATTATACTAGATTTAAAAAAAACAACTTTCCTCAGTACCGAAAGTAACTACAGACACTACTTTTCCATAAGAGAATAAGTAAAAAAAGCCAAAAGGGAAAACAGTACAAAAAGTTTTGCGGTCATACTCATCACCTCTTTGGCAGTCTGGGGAAGTCCATGGATCCCTTCTCAGAATGATGTTTTTATATACATTAAATAAAATACATAGGATTGCAAAGGAAATCAATACAGTTTTAAAAATATTTTTAAAAGTTCATGGTTTTCTTAACCTCAGCTTGAAAATCTCTGCTTTAGAGAGACAGACTTTCACTTTATATGATTTTGTTATGCATGTAAAGCAAGAAATTTACATATACATGTGCAATGCAATTTTATAGTTATATTTTAATATAATTACTTGGTAAAACGACAATATAAAAATGGAGTAAAAGTATAATGCAATAAAATTGTCCACTCACTTCTTTAAACCCTCATACATTGTCTCTTTCTGAGGAAAAATGGGGACTATTTAAATACAAATTATGCTCACTTGTGTACCACTGTTTGATATGAAGGGAATAGTGAAGTTTTAGAAGTTTAGCAGTGAAGTGAACATGAAAAATATTTGCTTTTTGTCTCTCAGAGGGAACCAGTGGCATGTAAAGGGTTTCCATGAAGTTGGATCTTAAAACATGTTTATTTTATAGTGACAGCCATTATTGGTGTTGTTCCAACAGAGGGGGCATTAACATTTTATTATATATTTGATACACACCCATAAAGTCATGATAATTCTGAATTAAAGCCTCAGAGGTCTCATGCTTCTTGTATAGTACGTGTGCTTTGTAAAATTTTCATTTCCCAAGTTAACATATTGGAAATTATTTGTTTATTTTTATGGAATTTAAGTCACCATTAAAACAAAGAACTCACATTCTAATGGGTGTGATAACATGCAAAAAAATCTCTGTGTATATAACATATAGAGAGTGTAAATGCAAATTAATCTCAGAGAGGAGGCAGTAGCAGTCGAGGGGGGCAGAGAGAGAGGGGAGGGGATGGACAGGGAAAAGCCTTTCAGAAGAAGCTAGAAAGTTTGGGAGGTGGATGGGATAGCCAGTGAAATGGTTTTGAGCCAGGAGATGGGAGTATTGTGTATATGAGGAAAATGAGGAGGTCATTGTAGCTGGATTGTAAAATACATGCAAAGGAATCAAGTGTAAGAATACTGGAAACAACCAGGTTGTTTTAAATACCAAACAGAACATTTTATATTTGGTCCTAGAGGTAATAGGGAGTTTATTGACTAGAGGATGGACAGATCCACGTGTCAGGAAGATCACTTTGGCAGCTGAGTTGAAGGGTTGAAATTGACTCGAGGCAAGGAGACCAATAAGAAGGCCAGTACAGGAGTCTAGGCATGAGGTGATGAGGGCCTCTATTAGTGTGGTGGCTATGTGTGTAGGGAAGGGGTTTATGGGAAATAGGAAGGTAGAAATGACAAGACTTGAATGCATATTACATAAATGAGGCGATTTTGAGGGAGAAGTTGATGATAACACTGAGGTTTTGAACCTGGGTGGCTAAGAGTATAGTGGTGCTAACAACAATAATCACAGTTTTAGGAAGAGAGGATGGTTTTTGGGGGAAGATAATAAATTCTGTTTTGGATATGTTGAGTTTGAGATGCCTGTAGGACATCCAATTTGAGCTTTTGGAAAAGCAGTTGCTGATTCAGGATTGGAATTTGAGAAATAGATTAAGGCTGAATACATAGATAAGAGAATCCTCTGCACAGAGATGATAATTGAGTCCATGGGAGCTGATGAGATCACTAAGTGGGAAACAGTATGGATGGAGAAGAGAAGAGGACCTAGGACAGAGCCTGGGGGTGGTGGTGGTAGGGAACACCCAGAGTTAGTGGGCGCAACCTGGGTGAAGATACAGCAAAGGAGACTGAGAAGGAACTAACCAGAGAAATAGGAGAGAGCAAAGACACAAAAACAGATAGGAGAGAGTGATCAACAGTGTTAAAGGCTGCAGAGAGGTTAAAATGTTTGAACATTGAGAAAAGGTCATTCAATTTGCCAATTAATAGATCTCTGGTAACTGGAGAGAGCAGTTTCATTTGGATTATGAGGTCAGAAGGCTTAGAACTGAATGAGAAGAGAAGATATGGAGAAGAGAAGACTGCTGAGGGAAGAGTTGATTACTGGAGTTTAGCAGAAAATGGAAGGAGAGATATAGTATGATAGCTGGCAGGGAGAGTAATATCAAGTAAAGTTTTTTAAGGATATGGGACTTAGATATGTTTGTTGGCCTCAGAGAAGGAACCTATAGGGAAGGAGATATTGAAGATTGGGGGGTGGGGAGGGATTGTAGAGAGGGCAGTTTGCTGGAGAAGATTGAAGGGGATGAGATCAAGAGATTGTTGAAAGCTTATTGAGGAGTAGTAAAGGAGGAAATACTGGAGGAATACATCTGAGTGATGTGAGATGAGGAGGGAAAAAGAGTGAACTCTCAGCAAATGGCCTCAGTTTTTTTTTCAGTAAAGTATGAGGCAAGCTCCTCAGCTGAAAGAGGGTGGGGTATCATTGGAAGCTTGAGGAGAAATGAATAGGTTTGGAATAGCTGCTGTGTTATATGTGGAAAGGCAGACTGATGACAGTGGTGTGAAAGAATTGCCTTGCTGCAGTGAGATCTAAGTTGAGATTTTGTAACCCGTCTAGTCAGAATGGTTTTATGGTTTTTTTTTTTCTAGCTCTGTTCAGCAGAATGTGAACTGGCATGAAGGTGGTTGGAGTTATCTAAGGTTGGGATTTAGCAAGGTATGATTGCTGGTAAGAGAAGGAGGCAAAGGACTGAAGAGTAGAATATAATGTAGAGTAGAACTGATTCATCAAGGGATCAAGAAAGGGAAGGAGGAAGGTATGGTCAGTGCAGGGGTAATGGATGGTCTGTGAAGAACTGAAGGAAGAAACAGTGTTAGGGTTTGCAAGGAAGACATAAGGAAAGGTGGAATGATGAAAGATTATGATCATATCAGAGAATTTTGGAGTTCATGAACATGGAAGTAGAACACTTGTGGGTAATGACAAAAACAAGAGAATGACCATCTCTGTGTGGGAATTGAGTAGTTTAAAGAACTGGGAAGATAAGGTGTTTGAGGGAGCATCAGTATATTGACATCCTGTAGTATGAATGTGCAGGTGAGGTTCAGAGAAAGACTAAGCCAGGCACTAAATTTATTGAGGAAGGTAAGGCAATATTTTGGGGGTCCATCAGAATTTGGATTGGATGATAAATTTGCATTAGGTGAACCTCAAAAGAAGAAAGGTTGCTGTGAGATGGCAGGAGGGAGAAGAGTCTAGAGGTGGAAGTAGGAGGAGTATTTTGACTCTTCCAATGTGACCGGTGAATAGTGGGCTATGAACAAAAGTACACCTAGTATTGGAAAAGGTTATCTAGGGATTCATTGTCATCATCAGAGAACTGTGTTTTAGCGAGTGTGAAGAGATTGCATGAGTGAGAAAGGAACGGATTTAAGATGAAACAGATTTGTTAATTATGGAGATTGGATTCCAGAGAAGACAGTTGAAAGTGCAGGTAGATCTGAGTGGCACATTAGGGAGAAGGGGGTAGAGTTGAGGGAGATAGGAATGGGAAGCTGGGGTTGGGGAATGGTGTTTGTATACTGGCAGTCCAAGGTTCAGAAGCACTGGGTTAGGGAGATTTTAGGGGATAGGATATACTAAAAATTGAGAAATAAGTTCAGAGAGAGTATCAGTCATTGTGGAGAAGGCTGTTGAAGGAAACAGGGGATTAGATTGTTAAGGTCCTTACTCTAAGTACAACTTAATGGCAGGTGGTGGTGATGTGTTCTGTGAGGCCTAGTAATTTTACTTCATGGCATGCAGGAGCAGGGGGTCTGGTCAGGGAGTAATATGAGGTGGATGGGTTTGGTGTTTGGTTGGGCTTTGACCTCTGGAGTACTGGAGAAAGAATTGGGTCAAAGATAAATCCAGGAAATAGGGATCAGGGCTGAATCAGTGCATGAAAATGGAGGTTAGGAGTGAGATGAAAGTGATCCATCTGGAGGCCAGGTTGAGGCTAATGAAGGGCTCACTGGAAGGGAAAGAGGTTGGAGGCAGGTGGTTGGATAAAATCTAAAGTGTTTTTCTAAACAACATGCTTGTGTTTTTTTTTTTAAAATTTCTGGGTCTTTAAAATACTTTTAAATCTTTTTTTTTTTCTTTCAAATGACGTCTAGTCTTCATCCCTGGCTCAATGGAGAATATAAAATTAAAAGAACTTCATCAGTGCTGAGTAGAAACAAACTGTGAAGTTTTTATGTGATGCTTTGTGACTTAAATCACATCTAATTTATGCTACTCAGACATGCTACTTTTATTTTGCAACCTAATAAGAGCTGAGGTTTCTACTCTGACCCTTATCTACTGTTTTCAAAAGAGAACATCAATTTAACATCTCAGAAAATCACTTGTTAAGGAATATGTAAACATGCCTGATTTTCTCAAGATTATTTTATATTACAGCTGAATATAGTTAGTGAAATATAGCAGGAGTTATTAACCTGGCATTCATGAATTTTTTTGAAAGTACTTTGATAACTATATTTTAATGTAATCGATTTCCTTTTAATCCACTCTGTTTTATGCATTAAAACCACCATTTAGAGACAGGTCCACAGAGTTCACTACATTGCCCTGACATACCAAAAAGTTAAGATAAATTATTATAGACATCAACTATTAGTCATTGTTCTGGAAGCATCAAAATATCTTCTTTTGTAGTTTTCTGCTCCCCCATTGATTATTCTTTGAAGATCCAATGCACAATAAACATTTGATTTCTGTAAATAGTAAATAAGCAATAAAGAGCATAGTGGCTTCTTTTGTACAGCTCAATAATAAGCTTCTGTTTTAATGAAGTTTGACTACAACATAGAAGTAGGATTCTTCCTGTATTATTTTGGCCACATTTATACCCCTTTTGTCTTTAAGGCTTTAATACTGGAAACAGAGAATGTGAACATCAAGAAGAGGAGGATAGAAACCAAGAAGACACATATTCTGGTTCAAAAGTGGTCCCCTGTCCAACTGCCAAGAAGACAAAGAAAAGACTTAGAAGTTATGTTCTTGAATATAATAATGCTCTTTCTCCTGAGGAATCAACATTACAGTCAGTAAGTTTACAGGATTTAGGTGGGTCTAATATGTGCAGTATTGATGTTGTTAAATTATGGATGGTATATTTATAGAAGATTCAATAAAAGACCTTAAATCCTGTTGTTCCTCTACTCGATGATTTATCAATCTGTCTTTATTGGTCCTATGGTTTCATTGGTTTCAGAAGCTCTTGCTCTTGCAGATCAGCACCTTCTTGGCGATATATAGTCAAAGGAATTGTGTGGAACACTGGAAAGTTAAGTGACTTCCCCAGGGTCACACAACCACACAGCCAGTGTATGGTTTAGAGGCCAGCTCTCTATCCACCATGCCTCTCTCTATGCTGCCTCTCTCCATCTGCTTTTATCATTTGACTTATTTCCCACTTGATTCTGTATTCGTGTGCTGTAATTTGACAATTATAGAATTATATTTCTTACTTCTATGTGTCCATAATATTTAGGTAATAAAATGTGTTGTTTAATTGATATTGTGACAAATGAAGAGATCACATATAAAAATACACAGCACCCAAACTAGACTGATGAGACAAATGAAAAGCTTGAGAGACAAAGTTTCTGGGTAATTGATAATTTATTAATTAGGCTAGTTGATAATAAATTGATGGTCAGTAGTCTTGGTAACCAAATACAAAACCATGGAGATTACTGAATGCTTACATATCTTTGGAAAAGGATACTTCCCTGACAGGAGAAAATCAACCCTAATTGTTGAACAATTAATTAAGGGGTAGACATGTTAATGAGGAGGTAGGCTAAAAGTTTTCATCTCCTCCTGAGAATGACTTGATCATGTGACTTACCTGTGTCCAGCAGTCTGGACAAAGGAATCCATCACTACCCAGAGCACTCTGGTTGGTTTTCTCCTTCATAAGCTGGGTTCCCCTAGATCACTATAAGGGGGCTGCAGGGACATAGACTTACTTCCTAAGGACAAGAATTCACCTAAATTAGATTCTGTTTGTAAGGTCTTCTAGTTGGGTGGGGTCCAGCCCAAGACTGAAGAGGATTTGGGCAGTATCATCTATCAGCAGTATTCTTCAGGAACTGGCCCCTGGATGAGGAAATAGAAAAGAAAAACCTCAATCCTAATTTAATAACTGGTTATTAATATAATAGGAAAAATAATCATTTCTATCACTGGAGAGGTTTGTCTTGTGGTTCCTCTGAGATATCAATATGATTATTATTTATCATTATGCAGTACAGTACAAAAAGGGTTAGAGATCAAAATGACTTTGTGCAGACTAATTTTGCTTAGAATTTTTTTTGAACATGTTCCTTATATGAGCATATTTAACTTATTTGTTTCTTACTTGATACAACAGAAAACAAAGCAAAAACAACCCAGCTACTTGATCTTCTTGATTATTTGGCATTAGAAAAATGGAAGCTTACTGTACATCTTTTGAAACATTTCATTGAGCTGCTTTTAGTTATCTTGATCACAGTTCTCTTTTGTTAACTGTTTTGACATGCTAAATATCCCTAAGTTGTAAAATTCTACAAATCATCAGACCTGTGATTATTTATGGTGTTTTATATCTTCTTGTCTAGGCTCTTTTTTTTTTTTGATCATGACTTTCAGGTAGTCAAATAATTTTTAAATTACCTCTCCTGGATCTATTCTCCAGGTCAGTGGTTTTTCCAATGAGATATTTCACATTGTCTTCCATTTTTTCATTCTTTTGGTTCTGTTTTATAATTTCTTGATTTCTCATAAGGTCACTAGCTTCCACTTGCTCCAATCTAATTTTTAAGGTAGTATTTTCTTCAGTAGTGTTCTGGACCTCATTTTCCATTTGGCTAATTCTGCCTTTCAAGGCATTCTTCTCCTCATTGGCTTTTTGGAGCCCCTTTGTCATTTGGGTTAGTCTGTTTTTTTAAGGTGTTACTTCAGTATTTTTTTGGGTCTCCTTTAGCAAGCTGTTGACTTGTTTTCATGATTTTCTTGCATCACTATAATTTCTCTTCCCAATTTTTCCTCTACTTCTCTTACTTGCTTTTCCACATTCTTTTTGAGCTCTTCCATGGCCTGAGACCAACTCATATTTTTCTTGGAGGCTTTTGATATAGGCTCTTTGACTTTGTTGACTTCTTCTGGCTGTATGTTTTGATCTTCTTTGTCACCAAAAAAAGATTCTGTAGTCTGAGTCTGAGTCCTTTTACACTTCCTGGCCATGTTCCCAGCCAACTACTTGACCCTTGAGATTTTTGTCAGGGTATGACTGCTTCCAGAGTGGAGAGTGCTCTGTCCCAAGCTTCAAGGGCCTTGCACTGCTGTTTTCAGAGCTACTTCTACTCCACAGTCACTGCAAGCTCTGCCACAACAGTGTTCCTCCTCCCCCAAGAACCACCAGCCAGGACTGTGACCCAGATCCAAGCAGGGCAAAGCAAGAGAACCCTGCCTCTGCACCAGCAAAGCACTCCTTGAACTCCAGCTCTGATTCGCCCCTTGATTCCTCCCACCAGTGGGCCAGGGACTCTGGAAGCAGCTGATGCTGGAGCTCTGGAAGCAGCCACAGGAGCTTCCTGCGGCTGTTGCTGCACCACCTCTGCTGCCCCTGGGGCTGGACCACACACTTCTCTCATCCAGATCCAGCAGTTTTCCCACTGACCTGCTCCGTGGTCTTTGGTGTTTGTGGGTTGAGATTCATGGCCTTGAGGAATACTCTGCCGATCTTCTCCGCCAGATCTCCTCTTCCCCTGCCTGATCTCCTCCAAGCCTGATCTGTCCTGGCTTGGCCCACACTAGGCTGCACTCCCAGTATAGTGCAACAGACCCTTCCCAGAGACCATCCAGGTCGTCCTGGGCTGGAGACCTGCTTCCCTCTGTTATTTCGTGGGTTCTGTAACTCTAGAATTAGTTCAGAGCCATTTTTTACAAGTATTTGGAGGGATTTGGGGAGAGCTTAAGGGAGTCCCTGTTTTCCAGCTGCCATCTTGGTTCTACCCCCTATATCTTGCTTGTTTCCCTAGATATAGAACTAAAGAAGGAGAAAAGAAATGCCCCATATGCAGAAATACATACAGCTAGCTTTTATTAAGGCCTTGTGAATGGTGCTTTTTATACTGGGAGATTCCAAGAAGAGCTACACTCCCACTGCCCACCCCCAAATTAATTCTTTGCTTTCTTCCTTTTGGCTGTTCTCTCCCCTTCCTCCTTTATCAAAGCAGATATGAAATTAATGTCTAGCATACATAGACTAATTAGGATTTCAGCAACCTTTTACAAAATGAAATCTCAGAATTCTGTGACAACTGCCAATTCTAGAAGGGACCTCTATTCAGTGTGTTGTAATTTAAATAGGAATGAATCCTGCCTTAGGAATCTGAGAACTAAAGTTCCAGTGCTAACTTTGTTGCTTATTAGTAGAATGAATTTGGAGGAAGTCTTTTCACCTTTTTTGGCTTCAGTTTTCTCACATGTAGAATGAGGGGGTCGAACTAGATGACCTCTTATGTATTTTTCAGCTCTAAACCTTTTGGCTTGGTTTTACTGTCTCCTGCCCTCTCCTCCCCAAATTAACCAGCTTATTAAGTTTTTGGTTGAGTTGGTTGGTTAATAGTTGGTCAGTAATAATAATAGTAACAATAGCTAACATTATAGTGCTTACTATGTGCCAGGCACTGTGCTAAATGCTTCACAGTAATTGTATCATGTTATGCTTACAACAGTCCTGGGAAGTAGGTGCTAATATCTCCCTTTTTACAGATTAGGAAACTGAGGTAAATGGAAGTTAAGTGACATGCCCAAGATTGTAAAGCTAGTAAGTATATGAGGCCAGATTTGAACTCAGGTCTTCCTAACTCCAGACCTGGCACTCTATGTAGACATAAATGGCCTTGTTCAGTCATTTTCCATCATGTCTGACTTTTTGTGATCCCATTTGGGGTATTCTTGGCAGATACTGGAGTGGTTTGCCATTTCCTTCTCCACCTTATTTTACAGATGAGGAATCTGAGGCAAACAGGCTTAAGTGACTTGCCCAGGCTCACACAGCTAGTAAGTGTCTGAGGCCAGATTTGAACTCAGGAAGATGAGTCTTCTTGACTCCAGGCCCAGCATTATCCACCATGCCACCTAGTTGCCCCATAAATGAACTTACCACTATGTGTATACTTTCCATATCAAAGGGATTAATATTGGGACAACTTAGGAGTAATATAGATATTAGAATTTCAATATAAAAGAGCTACAACTTCTGATTAGGTCTTGGTTTTCAGATTGTTTAATTTGTTTTATACTGTTAAGTTAGATGTTCTTGCTACTTGGACAACTGGCAGTGCTGTTCTCTTGTTATTTACAAAAGTCAAAATATTTTTTAAAAGCCTCAAAAATGTTCCTTTTATTATAGTTAAGTAAACAGTACTAAGTTTTTTTTAATCTTTACCCTATGTATTTTTTTCTTCAAGGCCAATAAGGTCTTAAAATTTGTGCTTAATAAGGTAAATTTGAATAATACTAATGTATATTCTATACATTGTGTTGTGTAGAAAGAACAAGAACATGATTCATTGCCTTCATTGCCTTCTGAATGTGGAGATCTGAGTGAAAATGACTATTTGCATGATCTTAAAACCTTACAAGGAAACACTCTGGAGACTGTGGAAATTGGTTTTATGAAGCCTCCCTCTTTTGAGAGCCAGGAGGTTCTTGTAAGTTGTTCCCAGGACGGCTTTTCTGACTCTTCAGCCACTGGCCCATTTCAGAACCTGAATCCAGTTTGCAGTGATGCTCTGGAGATTTCTTCCATTGTTGATAATGTTAGTATGTTGGTGACAGAGGCAGAAGTTCCTGTTCTAAGAAAATTGCGAAGCAGAAAGTGTGAGGAGAAGCAATTGTTTGTCTCTGTTGAACCAAGTAAGTGTCAACTGTTATTTGGTGGCTGAACCACATAAAGCATTGGAGAACTACAATTATTTTTGGACTTTCTCCCCATCACCCGCTCACTTTTTTCCACCTCTCCCTAACCAAAGGAAACAACTTTGTATGTCATGATTGTGGAATGTATTCACTCTCTTAGAGAGTGAAGGCTTTACTTGTTTGTATCGCACATATTGTCTGGTTGGTTTAGTGGTAGTATGAGTTCTTGCTGGGGAAGATGTTTTATTATCATTTTCATAAGATGTAAATTTATTAAAGGACCCTGTAAGAGCCAGTATCCTTATGTTCAGGAAGTTAAGGTACAGTGAGTTTGTGTTAAATAGAACAGTTCATTGTTACAGCTAGAACCCAATCTGCAAAGTCCTTAGTTTTTATTCATTTAGGCCTCTAAATCTGAATTGGGACATAGTTTGCGCTTATAGAACAACATTGATTTGGATTGGGGATCAGAAGATTTGTGTTTGCATCTTCTACCTATGTGACCTTGATCAAGTTACTTAATTAATGTGGGGTACAGTTTTTCATTTGTAAAATAAAAGGTTTTAGATTAGATTTTCTTCAATGTCCTTTTGAACTGTAAAATCCTGTGATTTTACATATTGTATATTCTTGAGGTAAGTAAAGCATTGAAGGACAAGCTAGTTTTTGAATTTTCCATCTATTATGATGACTTCATTTAGTTATTATTTAATCTAAATGATATTTAGTATCAATTACAAGACTTTTCTGATGGTTAATAATAGCAATTCACTTTAAGAGTACACTTTTCTTTTTTAGTTGTTGTATCCAGTGATGAAGAAGGGCCTATTGAACAAAACAATTCAGACACACTTAATTTACAATCTGAACAAGGCTATGAGCTTATCTTTAAAGATGGGGAAAGAGTAACTGAGTTGGAATTGTCAGAAGAAACCGTTCTGACAGCATCTAAATCTGTGCAGGTAACTCAATCTTGATATAGTATCAATAATGGCTGAGAATCTTTATTTTTATTAACAAGTGGATTAATTCCAGTTAAAAATACTTTTAAAAACTTTTATATATAACATATATAAATACATTTACATATATACACATATGTATAATGTAATAATGTTATCTATAGCAAAACATATAATTGCTTTCTCATTTTGAAATGACCATGCTGCTTCATCTTGTCATTTCTAACTCTTAGCTGAAAGGTTATTTTGATTTGGATACATTTCTTCTTTCTTCGTGAATCCCATAGGTCATTTATTTAAGTAAGTATGTTTTCCTTGCATTTGCGAAAACCAGCAACCCCATTCTCCTAGTACTCATGTAATACTAAGGCTAATACCTGTAGTCCCAAGGCTATTTGAAGTTTTGGCTTCTCTGCTCAAATTTTCATAAATGAAAAAAAAAGAAAAAAATGTTCATAAATGATGATATTATTGATTGAAGGTTTTAAAATAGCAAGCAGTGCAGTATATGTAATGAGTCAGGAGATGGATGGATTATCTTGTTCAAGGAATAGAAGGTGGCCAATGCCACTGAACTGAAGAGTATTTGGGAGGGGATAAGAAGGTGTAACGTGTAAGACCAGAGAAGGGGAGGAGGAGTCGAGGCTTTGAATGCCAAATATAAGACTCATGCCCAGCAAATTGGCAAAGATGACAAAAGAGAAGAATGATACAATGATATTCTTATTGTATAAATTGTTCTCTTGGTTCTGCTCACTTCATTCTCTATTACTTCATACAGGTCTTCCCGGGATTCTCTGAAATCCATCATTTTAAAAAAATGGCATAGTAGCATTCCTTTACATTCCTGTACTATAATATTTTAGCTGTTTCCCAATTGATGGACACCTCCTTAGAGTCCAGTTCTTTGCTGCTACAAAAAGAGCTGATCTTAACAGTTTTTGTTCATATGACTCTTTAACCTCATTATTTGATTTCTCTGCATATAAGCCTAGTAGGGGTATTGATGGTTCAAAGGGAAAGTGTGAAGTTGAACTGTTCAGTCAGAGGTCGACTGGTGATCATGGAGAGTTTAGTCAGAACAGGGGTGATGGTCTCAGAAATTGCTGAGAAATCGGGATTGGAGGTCATGCAGAGGATGAAGAATAGGTTAAGGAGAAATGAGTCATAGGGAGAGATGGAATTACAGAAAATTATGTAGAGCTAAAAACAATTCATAGTTCTTGATTATGGAAGTGGAACACTTGTGGGTGATGGAAAGATCAGGTGTGTAACCTTTGTTGTATTTAGCTGAGGTGGAGTGAAGTTCATAGCAATTGAGTAGGCTGATGAACTTGGAAACCATGATATTTAACAGAATAGCAGAGAAATGAAATAAAAATAATAAAAAATGAATGCATGAAATTAAAAAAGCTTTTGCACAACAAAATTATTACAAATCTAGGACAAAATTATTGCATCTTGACTATCTGTGAAACAGAAAAATACTTAATGACCCTCAGTCTGAACAGACCCCTTCTTCTTCAGTAGTGATGGTGGTAGAAGGTGCCATACAGAAGTAGATAAATGAAAAACAGACAAGACGTTATCTTTTTGCGTATATTGTAATATAGATGTATATTCGTATATGTATATATTCCCTTAAATATTTTCCAAGGATATGTGTTTGTGTGTGTATATGTATTATATATGTATATATAGCTAGATATAAATATTCCTATCTATACCTATCTGTAGATAGATGTACCTATCTATATCTGTTTTTTACCTATCTATATCCCTACGTGTAAGAGTAGTTTTGGGGATGGAAAGGAAGACTCGATTGCTCAAGAAAGGAGGGAGAATGACCTGGGAACAAATATATTACTATTATTACTAATAGATATTACTATCCTAGCCACTAGGATCTGGGGAGGGGCATTGATTTCGGTAGATTGAACTTAGAAATGATATCATAACCATTAAAAAGAGTTTGACCTTACACAGGAAAAGACAAGTAAATGAAGAATGTGTATTGCTCAGATTTGACATGCAGTTGGATAGATGTTTAGAGAGCTTTGTTCATCAGTATATCTGGGAAACATTATAAATGAACAATATTAGGCCCATAATTAAACCAAAGAAGGAGAGCATGCCTTCAGGAAATTTCATAGTTCCTTTAATGACCTCAATTTTCACAGTCAAATAGGAGCCCGTTATTTTAATACAAGTATTCTTCCAGTGTTGTTATATAGCTGTCAGGCTTAGAACACAACAGCCTTTGAAGAATTGAGAATGAGTACTACACAGGTCAGTGGAAAAGTGCATTGTGGGTGTGAGAAGGCTGCAACATATAGTAAGTGTGGAACTTCAAAGAACAAAAGTAAAGGATGACATTAGGCAAATATGTAATGGGAAAAGAATTTGGACTAGTCTTGCATTGAGGACACAGTGAGGGAAGATAGGTAGGTAACCTTAATGTTTCTGCGGTATCTTTGCAATATTAGGAGAGCCCCGAAATCCCTCTGGAACATTAAGTGAACCCCCTCTGGTGAACTTAGGAGCAAGAAGAGGAACACAGGATATGCAAATGTGGATTAGTTGCAATCTCCATTTTTGGAGTGAACATCCACATCAGTGAGATCACAGATCCATGTGAATTGTTTTTGCATACAGCTGAACAATTTATTATAAAAAAAATTCAGTTGACCATATTGAGTTAAAGACCTCCAAGTGAATTATACTTCCTTAGTAGCACACAAGTTGATGTATGAAATGACATCAAATTAAGAAACTAAGTAGTACTACTATGTGAGAATGAGCACAATGAAGCAGGTAGCACCAAACAAATACTAAAATTTGCACCAGTCACCTTTATGGGAGTAAGATCTTCACTTCCCTCCATTGTTGCAATTAGTGATGAGGTAAATTTGACTGATGTTATTTAGGCACAGCTAGGTGGCACAGTAGATAGAGTGCCAGGCGTGGAATCAGGAAGATTCATTTTCTTCAGCTCAAATCTGGCCTCAGACATTACTAGCTGTGTGATCCTGGGCAAGTCACTTAACCCTGTTTGCCTCAGTATCCTCATCTATAAAATGAGCTGGAGAAGGAAATGGCAAACCATTCTAATATCTCTGCCAGGAAAACCCCAAATGGGTTCACAAAGGGTTGAACACAACTCAAGATGACTGAATAACAACATTTATGTACCACATTGAGCGTACTTTTGCCAAATAAAGTCTCTAGTACTGAAATCTGATAATATATTCATTCCAGAGTCTTGAAGGTCCTCACTAAAGGACTGTAAATCCTCACTGACAATGCACATGAGAAGAAAGAAAGACACTAAAATACCTTACAGCTTCCCCACCCCAGCTATTAATGAGAGTACATGGATTAAAAGATCTGATTTGTCATTTTAAGGTTCTAATTATATCTTACTAATTGTGAAGACCCAATTAAACTTTTCTCTTTACTCCACTTATCCTACCTTTTAAAAAACGTCCAAATTATCCCTCTATTGCAGATGTTTTGGGCTGGGCTTTGTTCAGGCCAATACCCTGATAGTTTATGTTATATTTTGGAACAAAATGAGATCAATGATTATAGGTTTTTCAGCATTCAACAACAAAAAAGAGATCTTTTTAGCCATAGGAGGAGAATGCTATTCAAGAAGGATAAGGATTGAGGACATCTTGAGTTGATTCGGCCGAGGGAAGCTCCCTTCCTGAGTTACCAACCAAGCATCTGAGAACTCCTTGAGCTCTTTGTGGCTGCTTGTGCTTAGATGATCAGGAAATGATGAAGCCTTTAGTTCCCTGAGCCAACTAAGACTCAAAGATCAATTCAGTGCCTTTAAAGGAAAATTAGCCTTGTTTGCATGTAGAAAGAGGGTTAATACATGCCTTTCTCAGCAGATATCTGTGACAGGGATTAGTTTCCTGCCTTTTATTTTCTTCACATAGTTGTTGTGAGTAAGGGTAATAAAAAGATCATGATGGTAAAGAAGTTCTGTACTGATAATGTGAGCTGGGCCTGCAGCTGTTTTACACATGGCTCTGGTACAGGAAATGTTATTTGTCTAATATATGTGGCACACTGAAAGGGAATATGAGTGTAGGTTGGGCAGATGGGGATACAAAGAGAGCCTAAATAATGTAATGTTGCTAGAGAGAATTTGGACAGAACTATTAAGTTTGAATAGGAGCAACATATCATCTGAGTCTTTAAGTGATGATGAGCTGCATCTGCCTCAATAGGTAATAATGAGCATATAGATATCATAATGGTAAAGCAAATAGGATTGGCATGACAGAGGGTACTGTCTTAGATTCACACAGTTACCACTCTTGTGCTCATCAGAAGTTATATCTTGGTTTGTTGGGAACCTCTATTACAACTGAATGCCAAAAATGAATTAAGCCTGAGGTCTTTCTCAGTGAACAACTGAGGTCATTAATTTCAATGACGTTGATTTAGATTCAGATCAGATATAGTTTAAGGACTGCTTTATTGAATTCATTTTTGGAGAAACAGTTATTTAAAACAACATTTTTGCGAGGTAAACTCGCAATTTTACTGAGCAAGATGCCGACCAAAATAGTAGTTTGATTTGCCACTCACTACTTCTCAATGTAAGCTGCAGGCATTGGTAAATTACAGAATTCTTGGAAGGGAATTTGGAAATGATTCAATTTAACTTAATTTTTTAGATGAGAATATAGGCTAACTCATTATGTAGTAATGAATTCGTAAAATGAGTATAGTAGAAGGCATTTAAAACTGAAAATGTGCATTAGTTTTTTCAGTATTTGATGTTCATTTAATACTTAACATAGTTCATTTTATCCTTTATTTCTTTCTAGGTTTCACCGAATATATTTCCAGAAAGTCTTGTCATGGACAATTTTTCTTGTATTATACCCAGTGATGAGACAGATCTACACTTGGATATTACATTTACCTCTATTTACATTGGCAGCATAAGAGGAGTTTCTAGTGGTTATGTTACTGTAAGTATTTTTAGCTTGAGATGTTTTTGTAACTGATCATTAATAAAACATTTGCGAATTTTTTTGAGTAAAAATAGTAATAGAAGGATTTAGAGATTCATTTTTATCAGATGCCTTGGATTTTTAAAGTAGTTATTGCTGTCTTCAGTCCTCTCATTTTCAATTCTTATAAGTTCTAATTACTGAAACTATAACAATTGCATATATTTACATAGAAATTTAAGATTTACGCAGTACTTTACATTCCAGGGTAAGAAACAGAGGCTCAGAAAAATTGGGTAATTACAGTGAATAATTCTCATGGCTCTGGTCACCATAGAGAGATAGAGAGGTCTATGGACATTGGAGATGGGGTCTAGCCAGGACTGGTCATGAGCAGAACTCCCCTGACTGCCAGGGAGCAAGAGAGGCTTCCAGACTCAGCAAGGCACCACAGGATGTGGGAATAGATATAAACTGGCAGCTTTGTTGTCCACTACCTAGTTCTGGGTAACACATCCAGGGCAGACTGTGGAAGAGGACCTGCATCACTCTCTGATTCCAGAGTAGGGAATGCCATAGGCTGAGGGGAATAAGCTCACAAGCAAGCAGCAGAAATATTATGGGCAACAGGAAACACTACTTTGTCTCCTTCCACATAAGAAGGCTCCTCTCAGTGCAGTCACTGAGGTTGCCCAAAGTTTATGCTTACCACTATTGTGTCACCTAGTACTTCCTATCTGGTAGTCTATAGACTGGTATCAGCTTACATGAACTACCTCAGACCCCAAACTTATGCTGCTCAAGGTGCTTATTTTATAAAAGCTGCTACATTTTTTAGTCTTGACTGTCTTTTCTCCTCATCTTCCTTGTTTCACTCATTCCCAGCTGCCTTTTTTCCATATTTTAATCTTTACCCTTTGAACCACCATATTGATGCAGTGGAGAATGTAAGGGTTTGTGGTAGTGAATTTAAGTATTTTGCTGGTCTGTAGCATAGTTTTAGGTTAGGAAACATTGGTCTAATTTTTGCCTTGCTACTCTCAGCCTCCCATAATCTTTGGACTCTGATACTGTCTCTGCCCTTCTACTGATTTTGTATTAATTGCCTTGACTTGGGTCTTGTATGTCATATGCCTGTGGCTTTTGTATTTCATCTGCTTCTGGCTCTATTAGAAACATTGCTTCTATTGTATGTTAATACTTTTCACCTGCCTTTTGGACTGAATCTTGACTTATGGGTATTACTCCCTATTCAGGCAGACTGTTTAAGGTCTGCTTTGTGAGCAATAAATTGAAGGAATGTCAAGTTCAAGGGAAGTTGCATGGTTTGTTTTTGTTTTTAAGGATGGAGGACACCTGGGAATCTTTGTAGGTGGTGGTAGAGGAGCCAGTGGACAAAGGGGGATGAAAAGAGAGAAAATAGTTAATGATCAAGGGGACAAGTGCCTGGAGGAGACAGGAGAGGATGGGATCTAGAGCTCAAGAGGAGGGATTGGCCTTGGTATAGAAAAGGCTCACCCCCTCTTTTAGCAACTAGAGCAAGGAGGAGAGGACGAGTAATGATGAGTTTTGAAATATGGAATGGAAGACAGGGAGCATATCAAGTCAAATCACCAAGCATTTATTAGATGCTTATTGTGTGCACCATGTTAAATTTTGGGGATACAAATACAAGCAAAGAGAAAGACAATCCCTGCTTTTAAGGAGCTTCTGAGCTCCTTATTAAAAGAAGATGATACATAAAAAGGGAGCTGAAAAGCTGGGGAAGGAGGAAAGAGGAGGTATCCTCATGGAGACATGGGGGCTAAGTCTAAAGAATGTAAAATGTTACTTCCTCAAAATAGAGGTTCTGAAAGAACTCATAAATGGGAAAAGGGAACCACAAGGTCAGAGAGAGAATGCAATGGAGGCATGGTGATAAAGCCTGGAGATGAATCGTTTCTGTTTTCTGAATAAAGTAGGTGAGGTCCTACTGGGGAGAAGAGAGAAAGTTTTACAGGAAGTTGGAGAACCGATGAGAAAATTTGGAATAGTTACTGTGTGATAGAGTCAGAGAAAAATAAACGGATTGCCATGTACCAGTGAGGGCCAAGTTGAGATTGGAAAAAACTCTTGAGAACTATATTTCTATTAGAGCAGTTAGAAGGGAAAAGGCATGAAAAGGGAAGGAATGCTCACAAATTTTGCCTAGGACTAGCCCAATATTTCTATGTTATATTCATTGCAACATAAAACTTTCAGTAGTATATATCCTTATGAGGAAAACAAATTTATTGTTACCAAAATGTGTTTTATAAGTCTATAGACTCATTAAAAACATTTTAGCAGTAGTTTTGGACTTTGCAGTCATTTTAAGAATTTTGTCTTAGAAATCCACTTTCTTCTTAAGTTTTGGCAAGAAATAACACACTTTGGGCTAAATGTAAAAAACAGTTCCTTGAAAGTACCAGAATAAAAAAAAAACTTATTTGACTTTATTTAACTGGATCTTTTAAGCCAAAATTTAGAGTCACTGTATACAAACTATCATATTTTTCGCCCCATGGTTTTCTGCTTAAATAGTAAGCAAAGCAACCTCTCTACACTAGATTCTAGCTGACTTGTACCAATGGAGTGTGAATTATCTAATTTGACAAATGCGTACTAGGGGTATGCAGATAAAGATAATGGAATTTTTGAGAAATATAATTTGAAATGTAATAATGATTAATGGTTTGTACTATTGCAAATTTATTTTATAAATGTAGAAAGCCCAGTACTTAATTGAATTTTTTTTTTTGCTATTTTTATTGAAATCTCTTACTAGTTTAATTGGTCAGAGCATATTAATCTGGGAGCCAGCATTGTGAATTTGAACCTTGAGTGGGGACCACTTTGCTTTGTACTGTTCCAAATTCATTACAAATTTTGGCCAGGCATCTCACAAGTTTGTTTATTGTGAGAGCATGTGAATGGATGAGTGCAAATTCATCATCTCTAATTGTGCAAAATTCATAGCAAAATTTCTAAAATGGGACAGTATTTTCTGAGAATAACGGAAATATAATTTTGGTGGAGAAGTTTTAGAAAAGTAATGGTTTAGACAAAGGAGAATGGATTAAAAATAAGAAGTGTCTAAAAAAATAAGCTAAAAGCATGGGGGAAGGGTAAAGCAGTGTTTTGAAATATGTAAGAACTTGGGGGGGGGTGGTTAGATAGAATAGTGGCTTAAATTAGGTGGAATCTTATGTTCTTTCTGGTCTGATAAGGAATCCTGGCTTCTACATTTCTGTACCAGTGAAGCACAATTTTGTACATGAAGGCATTATTGTAATTTAATATTCATTGAGACTACTTGAGTTTTTTGACTTAAGTTATTGGTTTTAAAACTGAGCATATGAGAAATAGATTATATGATTCTTAAATATTGATGACATGAAAATTTCAAATTAGAACATTTACTTGGCTGTTAAAGGGAAATAATTTTTATAGTACAGGTTATAGGATGTGTTTCTGATTTGAAAAGGAAAAAATTTTGAAAACTATTTTAAGTAGCAACTTGGCAAAACTAACTTTTATTTTTTAATTTTCCTTTAAGTTCACAACAAAGTATATAAAGATTCCATTTCAAGGTAAGCAATTACTGCTTTATGACCTACTTTCTTCACTGTTATTCTGTGCATAAAATAAGTTATTTCTGCCAATTTTCTTTGAAAATATTTTGAATCATTTCTTTTCTTTTCCAAGTAATTTTTTGTTCCTAATTGCTTTTCATTGTGGCCACTTCAGCATAACTAAAAAATTTAGTAATATACAGACTAAAGTCAGCTTAGTAGTGTTCAGCAGTTTCAGCATTATTGATTTTGAAAATGTCTTTAAAATACTAAAACTATTCTCAAAATAATGCTGTGTGTGTATCTCTCTCTATATGTATGTGTATATATATGTATGTGTGTGTGTGTGTGTATATATATATATATATATACATATATATATATATATATACATATATATATATATATATATATATGTTATGTATAAATTTTGTATTATGACCAATAATGGCCAGTCAGGACATTGTGCTTTTCTTAGGAATAATTGAACTAAAGCTCTAATGGAAAACTTTTAAAAAATGGAATTGCTTAGACATGTAAAAATGGAGGTATCAAAGGAAAACTTATATAGGGAGAAGCTTGGGGAGTGGTGAACATTATAAAACAGTATTTTAAGGTATATTGGACTTTGTGGAGATCTATAATAGTGGAGTAAATGAAGTATAATTTTATATTATTTTTAGTTTGATAAGGAGATCTTGGTTCTTCAGGGTTATACCAGTGGAGCAGAAGTCTTGGCAAGTTCCACCAATCTTGAAAGACTTTGAGTATGAGCCCAGTGATTCACTATATATGTCTGTGCTCCTAGGATCAGAAAGCAAAGTTTCGTGAGGCTCATAATTAGGTTCACTGATGGTTTTGGCTACTGTAACTCTTCAGGACCAACTACTAAATTACAGAGGGGTTGGTATCTTTGTTGGTAGAGAGTGTACAGACTGATAAAATTACAGATGCTTTAGACATTAAAATAATGAAATAATTGAAATAAAAAAATAATGAAATAATGAAAATAATGAATGATAGGCTGGGAAAGTCATCTCACACTCATGCTCAGGCAAACTAGTGCATTTTATTTTTCATTCAAAAAACTACCAGAGTAAATACTGACATTGAAAATATACAGAATACTGAGGTGATACATTCACCTGAGGTTGAAGGAGAATTGATGAGGCAAATGAGGTGAAGATTATTTTAAATAGGAGCAATACAAGAGAATGCCTCTATTCTAATAGTGAAGATAGGAGCAAAGGCTGTAAGTATAAATATATTTTCACAGAAATCCACTCTAAAGAAATTTGGAAATACTGAATCAGGGTAATGATGTTGATGTTTAGAATATTTATATCATACTATTTTTATATCATACAATATTTATATCATACTAAGTAAACATACTAATACATTATATCGATATTTATACCATACTAAGAAAACATACTAAGAGGCCTAATTAGGGCAATACAATAAATTACTATGAGGTATCTCAACTTTAATAGTTTAGATGAAAAACTTAATCAACAAATATTAGAAAGTTTCAGTATATTATTAGTACTCTGATGTAAGCATTCAGTTTTTTAGAAAAGTCACACTTGGAAAAGTTTAGTGTAGAAGGAATGAAGAGGGAAAACAGTAACTGATAGGAGAGGCATTACCTGGGAGATTTAATAAGTCAATTTATTCTGAAGTTTATTGCCTTTTATTGCTCTTCATAATTTGTTTTATGTAGTCCATGTAGTTGAATGTAAGTGCTTATGGGGGAGAAGGGAAGCTTTTATTAGAAAGATGTCACCCTCATTAATAATTACTAGTAATTCACCAAGTATGAATTGAGTTTTGATTGGCTTCTGAATCACTGATACTGCTTCATGGTTCTCACTGATGATATTCAGTTCTTTTCAGCTTTTCAGATCATAGCTCAAAGTGAAGGATTTATATGGTCTAAGTTTTTAACCTAAGGAAACTTCTCCAGTTTTCCTTTTTAATAGATTATAATAGAAATTGCATTTAACATACTAGACCCTCTAAGGCTTAAGTACAATTAATGGTTAGTTACTATACTCTCTTCCTGGTCTTGATATGACATTCCTTCTTGTATTTAGTTTCACATCCTTAAGGTAAACCTCAGAAATTTAGTTAACATTTATTAAAATTCTACTATGTACAAAGCACTGGGGATACTGAGACAAAAAATTTAAAATAGTCCCTTTTCTTAAGGAGCTTACATTCTACTAGAGCACATAATATGTTCACATATAAGTAAATGTAAGGTAATTTGAAGAGGGAAAGAATATTAACAATCCCTTAGTTAAGCCTTTTAGGAAGATAAGTTGAGAAAGGCAAAGATAAGGTGGGGAGGGAATTACATTCCGAGAATGGGAGGAGTGATTTCTGTGAATGAATGCTTGGAAGTGGTGTGTGGAATTCTGAATGCAGGGCTAGCAAGGTAATATCCCATTTTGTTTTTTAACATAAAATTCATAAAGGATACTAATGTGAAATAGGGCTGAAAAGGTCATTTGGACCGAGATTGGAAAGTACATTAAATTCTAGACTGAGGAGTAAGTAATAGGGAGCCCCTTGAAATAGATATGGGTAACTTCCTAAATGGATTAATTTTTAAAATCATGACATGATGTCAAGTTTAAAACTTTTTTGTTCTTGTTTTCTTTAGTGTCTCTGAATAAGATTTCGTTGTTAGTGGATACCATGCATTTAAAGAAGTTTGGTTTGTGGACACATAAAGATGACAACCATTGTAAAAGGAGAAATTCTATCATTTTCCTCTGGACATCTTCAGATTACCTAGAAATGATTGAAAACCAACTTGGGAAATCTGTTTTAAGGCAGCTATGTAAGTGTATGGTGGATTTTAAATTCTGCAGATCCAGGGATGTCTCGGAAAGAGTTCAGTCTTTCCTTTTCTAATTTTATTTTTAAGAATTTACTTATTTTGTTTATTACTATATGCTATTGTTCACATCATTCCTCCTGTGGGGTGAGTCTATTTTCTTAGTCTCTGCATGTGGAATTCTGTTAATTAGTTGCCATTCTAGACAGCTTTCATTCATCTTTGAGATTTATACTTCCATTTTCTAAGAAATAGTGACAAAGTTAGTCAGTGCTAAATCATTTCTTCATCCTTCAACAGTTTCTTTGGTTCTAGAAAGATAGTACTGACGATGACTGAAGCAAGGATTTGTCTATATTTCTAAGCAAAACAGGTGGTTGATTTGGAGTGATTCAAGTGCCCTGTTTACCTTAATGATTTCCTTTATTTTGACATTCAGGCCTTAAGACCCTTTAAAATTTCACAAAAGAAAGACCAGGCCACCATAGCTACCTCAGGTAGTGTCTTCACACATAGGGTTGGAGACTCAATGGGAAATCTGATAGCCCTGTACCTTCAACCCAAGGGAGGCAAAAGGGAAAAAATGACAGATACTTATACAATGGATTAAAGTTTATGAAGTTTGTTCTTCATTGCGTTATGGAGTAGATAGTATTGTTTTCCATATTTTACAGATTTGGAAACTGAAGCAAAATAATTTTTCTGTGCTACTGTAGCCAGCAAGTGTTGAGACTTTATTTTGAACTCAGGTTTTCTGACTTATAGTGTATCCATCTGGAAAAAAACACTTGGTAGGGAGTCAAAAAACCTGGGTTCAAATATCATCTCTTATACTTCACCTCATTAGGCCTTAATTTCCATATTTGTAAAACAAAGGGATTGGTTTAAATCATGTCTAAGGTCTATTCTAGTTTTAAATCTATGATACTATGAAAGCAGAGTTCACTAGAGGAAGAGATGTAAAGAATGAGAAATAATTGCTAACCAGCTCTCTTCCCTTTACCCTAATCAGTGTCCAGAGCTTAATTTGAGTCATGTTTGCTTTGTTAACTATAAAACATATTCTGCTAGAGCAACTCCTTCTAGCCATTTTTGTAATTTCATATCTGAAAAAGTTACATGCTTTGTATGCATTATGAAAAGAAACTTCTTTCTTGATTTTTTTTCCTCCTAAAATGTATGTAAATGTAGATAAATAGGTTTGTGAAAACAAAAGTATATTAGGGAGTATTAAATATAAATGTTTGGTTTGTATCACTTAAAGCTAATGAATTTAGATCAGAATTGGATAAAATGAAGTAGGAAATATTTTTTCCCCAATTCAGAATTATTAGTAGTGGGCATAGTTTTATTTTTCATGAAGCCAATGATAACTGTTAATCACTCAATCCTACCTCTTGCCCTTGGTACCTACAGACTCATTCAAAGGATTAAGAGTTGAATTGGCAGATGAGAAAGAGAAAGTTCAAGAAGAATTTTTTTTCAAATGAGAGATTGCTGTTGAAGCACTTTGTGGCTTGGATGCATTCTTAATTGATAGGGGAAAAAATAAAGAGAAACTTGACAATATACTGGTTACATTAGGAATTTCTTAAATAGTATAGTTAAAACAATAGGATGGCCAAGTGGTATGAGTTCTGTTAATATTTTATTAATAATTTCTTATAGTCTATGATCATAATCTAAACTAGAGATCACAGTTTATACTATTGTTCGTAATCTAATATTTGTCAAGAGTTTCAGTTGGAGAGAAAATGAAAACAGAGATTAAAATGGGTTCTTCTTTCTTTTCTAGCTAAATCTGATGAATTCATATTCCTTGAGTTGAGCAAACCAGCTTCAGAAGAGGAGGAAGATAAATTGAATGAAGTGATGGCAGAAGTGAGCAGGAAAACGAGATCATTAGACCTTTGCCATCCACTGCCTTGGAACCAGGCTCTTTCTTTGCTTCAGGGTTTATCTGCAAAAGAAAGCTCTTTTATTGATTATTATTGTTCTTTATCAAAATACTGTCAATTCCCGGTGGCTGCTGTTGAAACGAAGGCAGAATCTCCCTCTCAGGTCAGTGCATGTCTAAGATAATTTTATGAGTAAAAAGAGCTTTATAAGAGAAATTAAGCCACTTTTCAAATACTATTGGAAGATAAGCAATTCTCTGCTTCTCCATACATTACTTATGTGTCAATATTGTTTATTTATTTATACATTTTACCTCCAAAGAAGAAAATACTTAGAATTCTAGGCAGCTGCATCTTCAGGCTGATTCTTTTGGGCTGGAGAACCAATGGGAGACTACTTGAATAGGGTGAAGGACAAAAGACTTCCCCCCATTTATAATCTGAAATATCAAAGGCCCCAAATCTGCCCTAAACTTTTTGGAGCTTTCCAGACCATTATTTTACTTAGGCCATATTTTTTGGGGGTAGCAATTCTAGCGTAGCATGAAGCTAGGGGACTATATGATAACTTTAACTTGAAGCAGTAGAATCAGAAGACAGTGAAATTTGGCAACTGGTAGAGTGACTTCATGTTCATTCAGATGGCATTCCTTTTTATACCCACACTTTTCATTCTGTTAAATTCCTTGACCATCAAACTATTTCTTCTTTTCATCAGTTTTTCAAGGCTATTTTGGATTTTCACAGAAAATTCATTCAGTCTCATTTTAATAAACTTGAGAAAAGCTTGTTTTTTCTTTTTAAAACTTAATTTTTTCAATTAGTAAGCATCTATTTTCTCTCCCTTGCACTCCTCTTCATTGAACGAAAGAAAAAGAGAAAGAAAAAAAATGAAGGAAGAAATAGAATGAACCAGAGTGACCTCCAGAGAGTGAGATTTTACAACTTGCTAGAACTTATTCTAGATTTTAACAATGCTGCTATAGGAAATCTTCCTTTATATTAAATCAAGATCGTTTATACAAAAAAAAAACAAAACCCTGAAAACCTCCCCCCCCAACAACCATAATGTTTAAATTTGAACCTTTAAAGCAGGTAAATTAAGGGAAAGGATGAATTTGTATTAAAAATGAGTGTTTCACTACAGAATATAAATAGCTCCTCTGGTGCATTTAAAATATTATTTGATTTATATACATTTGGAGAATTTATCTAATCCTTTGCTATAAATGACACAGCTCACCCACCATATGCTTTTATGTTATGTGTTCCATAGTGGCAATGAGTATGAGCTAATTCATTCACATTCTGGTTTATCTTTGTGGCACTAGTTTTTCAGGTATGGGATAATCTGTGGCTCTGGATTGAGTCAACTCAAGTGATCTATGATTAAAATAATGACCTGGCCCTTATTAGTTGTATTTGCTCTAGCTGAGCTAACCAGCCAGTGGCTTGTTTTCTCTTATGTAAAAACAAGGTTGAAGCAGTGTGTTATAGTGGATAGGGAGAGCCCATGTTGGAGACAAGAAGATTTAAGTTCAAATGCTGTCTCTTGAACATATGGGCTGTGTGACCCTGGATGAATCACTTACCCTCTTGTGTAGTTGACATTTGAAGGTAGGTCTTTTGACTTTAATTTCAGCATTCTTTCCGTTGTAACAAAATTCCTTCTACAAAAGCTCTGCTCATGGAATTGTATCTACTTACATTGATGATTATAACAATTTGCATTTATATAGTGCTTTAAGGATTACAAACTCTTTTCCTAACAACAGCCCTCTGAGGTAGAGGTACAGATTATGAAACTAAGTCTCAGGAAAGCTGTTTTGTTCATGATTACCCCTGAGATCTGAATCTCAAGAGTTATTTTAGTTTCTTTTTACTTTGCCAAATATAGGTAGATATAGATATATCCTATATTGTTGAAGTGGTACTAACTCAGGTAGGTATCTTCCTTTTATATATCCTGGGTTTTGTTTTGATTTTGTATTCAAGATTTAACATGTTCCTATTCATACACAATCATAAAGACAACTTTTTTTTTCTTGCTGTTTATTTTTACCAGGCCTCAAATACCAATATAACCAAACCTAGCTATACCCTCTTGCAGAAGAGGGGTAGTGGTTGCTATTCGCTTTCTATTACATCGAATCCAGATGATAATGAATGGAAAGAAGTAAAAAACACTGGACCGATTAAAAAGTATGTACTAAATGTCTTATCCTGTTTGTGTTAGTGGGGCACAGTGCTTAAGGTTGAAAAGTAGTTTCCATTTCCATGCCTGCTTTTCACCATCCAATTTTGGAAATGTCTTTTGAGTTGAAATTTCTCAGACTAATACTTTTTCCAAAAGTGAAATCATGTTTTGGCAGTTTTGTTCCTCTTTTGATTTATGAGGTGAGAATAAACTCTTTAAAAATGTGTGGGGCAGCTAAGTGATGCAGTGGATAGAGCACCAGCCCTGGAGTCAGAAGGACCTGAGTTCAAATCTGCCCTCAGACACTTACTAGCTGTATGGCCCTGGGCGAGTCACTTTACCCAATTGCCTTCCCTACCCCCATCCCCAAAAGGTGCTTCTTTGCTTAGTTTTGGGTAACTCAAAAACGAATGGTAATTACAGATTTCATATTTGGCAGGGTTAATCTTTTAGGAAAAACATCAAATCAGATTTGAATGAAAGTGGTTTTGTGATTTTTAGCTTTCTATATTAAACATTCCACATTTGAATCTATGATAGAAAAAAGCACACTTTATCATTTAAATGTGCCCCAGTTTAAGGAACTTTGGATCCTTTCAAATAATATTAGAACTGCTATTTTGTTCACATTTCAGCCTTGAATTGGGTTTTCATGCCCATGCAACAGAGAGAATATCTAAGGAATTGAGAATTTAACCATTAGTTCTCCTGCATGATCTTTTTTTCGGTTTTTTCCTATTACTTATAAAATATGAATGAACCAATTAAAGTTATAGCAAAGTATGGCATCAACATATGCAGTTTTTAGATTTCCTTGTTTTTCTTAGATAGTGCTCCTTAGGGTCAAATTTAAATTAGATGCTTTTTCACAGATAACACACAGGCGGCATTGGAGTTTTCAGACTCCAGCCTCTAACAGGTTCCCTCTTGATCTGGTCAGACAGGCAGACACCTTTGGAGGGGTTAATAATCTTACTTTATTCTAGTCTAGTCTTCTCAGAAGGGTTGCTGATAATGGAAGAACCAGCTCCTACAGCATTCCCCACAGCCCCCTTCTCACAGGGGCCAGCAAGAAGGGGGTAGGGAACTATCCCTACATCTCTATGGGGTTAGTTGAGACAGGCACAGTTTGTGCACTCCCCTAGATCTCCTCAAGCCTTGATGGGGGCCGGTCAAGGCACACATGGATTCCCTGTGATTTTCCCCATGGGTTCTCCACAGATTCCTCCCTAACTGACCAGTGCCCACTTGCTTTATAGGGCAACAGACAAAGAAGGCATCTTGTCAATGTTAAGCTCACAAGTTAACTTTAGAAATATTGTCATTCGGCACAAGCATAGTAAATATCACATTATGTCACCCCATGTCTTATGGCACAGCCTCAGTAAGACTATCTGTCACTATGATTCTAGGAATTACTACCTAGGATCCTTGGCGCTATTCTAGGAGTTATTATCTAACACCTGAAAACTAGACATTGCCATGGTGGTCGTGGATCCTGAGAAGCTGAACTCTAAAAAGGATAACAAATCCCCCTTATGAACAGATGCAAATCAATCAGACAAGCCTTTTCAAGCACCTACTGTGTGCTAGACATTGTGCTAAATGGAGATACAAATACCACCCCCAACCCCTCAAATCCATCCTCAGAGGGATTTTTAAGTTCTTTCGAAGGAAACAGTATGTTCGTATGTAAGTATATGCAGCATACTTATATAACAAATAAACATAAAGTACTTAGGAGGGTGGAGGGCACTAGGAGTTGGGAGGGACTGAGAAAGGCTTAATGGAGAAGGTGATGTTTGAGCTGAATTTTGAGGGAAACTAAGGCTTCTTGGAGGCTGAAGTATAGAGGGAGCACATTTTAGGCAAGAGGCACACAATGCAAAGATGTGGAGATGGAGAGAGGAAAGACAGTATTACATATGAAGAACAGTATTAAAGCCATTTTGGTTCAACTATGGTGTTCATGAAGGTTAGTCACGTATAAGAATTCCTAAAAGATAGGTTAGGACCAGCTTGTGAAGGACTTTAAATTCTTACCAGAGTTTACAGTACATCCTAAAGGTACTAGAGAGCCACTGGAGTTTATTGGGAAAGGGAGTGTCATGTTCTTATCAGCACTTGAGGAAACAATTTGGCAGGTGTGTGGATGATGGATTGGAGTGGGGAAAGACTTGAGGCAGGAAGGCCCATTAGAAGGCTATTCTAATAGTCCAGGCTAGGCCTGAACTGCTAGGATGGTAACTGTGTAGTTGAAAGAAGGATTCAGATATGAAATGTTGTGGAGGAAGAAATAATGGGATTTGGCAACAACTGGATACGTGAGGTATGGGAGAATGAAGAGTCAAGGATAATAAAAAAAAAATTGTTGTGTTGTTCAGTTGTGCCTGACTCTTCATGACCTTATATGGGTTTTTGTTTTTGGCAAAGGTACTGGAGTGATTCTCTAGATCACTTTGCAGAAGAGGAAACTAAGTCAAACAGGGTTAAAGTGACTTGCCCAGGATTACACAATTAGTGATTGTCTGCATTGGGATTTGAACTCAGGTCTCCCTGACAGTAAGCCCAGCGCTCTATCTCGTGCACCACCTTGCTTGCCCTCTCACTACCTCACTCCCCCACAAATAGCTAACATTTTATATAATGCTTACTATTCACCTGATACGGTGCCAAACTTTTTACAATTATTGTCTCATTTGGTCCTCACAACACTCTTGGAGGTAGATATTAACATTATCCTCATTTTACAAAAGAGGAAAAGGCAAACAGAGGTTAAGTGACTTTCCCAAAGTCACACAGCTAGTAGGTGTCTGAGGTCACATTTGAATTCAGATCTTCCTGACTCCAGACTCAGTGCTCTATCCACTGTGCCACCTAGCTACTTACTAGGATGACGCTGAGGTTACAAACCTGGATGCTTAGAAGTGCCCTAGAAAGAGGGATGGATGGGTTTTGGGGAAAAAATAATGTTTTTGGACACCTTGAGTTTTAGATGCCTAGGGGGCATCCAGTTTGAAATGTCCAATAAGCAGTTGGGACTGGGGGGTCCGATGAGAAAGCAGAGCTAGATCTGTAGATCTGGTAGTCATCTGCATAGAGATGACAATTAAATCCACAGGAATAGATCAGGTCACTGAGTGACCGTGTTAGAGTGATGAGAAAGAGGGCCCAGGCTAGAGCCTTGGGCATATCCATTGTTACAGGTGTGAAGTATGGATTCAGATGTGGTAGAGAAGGTGGTCATAGAGAAAAAAAGAGAACCAAGGGAAAGATGATCACGAAATCTAAATTAACTAGTGTTATCTGAGTAGTTCAAGGGGTATGGTTTATACCTTTCCTATTATCAGTTATCCTCATTTACCCCGCAGCCGTTCTTCATTGAACAGGATGCCTCCTTCAGTACCAGTCCAACCTAGCTTTGGGGCAATAATTCACAAGTTCAATTCTTTATCAACTTTTGTACTAGATACTAGAGGAAGAGTGCTTGACTAGCCATAGCCTGGTTTCTCGTATCTTGCATATACTAGAAATTGTGTTTCAATTTGTTTTCCATTTAGTTTGTTTTCTACACATTTTGAAATCTATATAGGACCTTTCTTTGTGGAGACTTGGATCCTGAGCTTTCATTTTAGTCTTATTGTCTAGTAGGCACAAGAAATATGTCTCTGTAGTAGGAGTTCTTAATCTGGGATCTACAAACTTATTTTAAAAAAGATTTTGATAATTGTATTTCAACATAATTGTTTTTCTTTGTAATCCTATGTGTTTTATTTTATGCTTTGAAAACTATTATTATGAGGATTAGGCTTCCCTAGACAGCCTAAGGAGCGGGTTCATGATACCAAAAAAGTGAAGACCCTCTGTCCTATAATAACAACCTATTCTTTGTTCTAGAATTATGGGGGGGGGGAAGGAGGAGGAAGAAGAAGAGGAAGAAGAAGGAGGAGGAGGAGGGGGAGGGAGGGAGAGAGGAGGAAAGAGGAGAGGGAGTGTGCTTAAAAGAAACTTACAGAAAAGAAATTGAGTATAAAATTTGATGCAGTAGGAAGAAAGAAAGGAAATAGAATACTTTGTTTATAGTTTATTTACATTCCTTTTCTGTGGGAGAATACCATTTTTATTAATAGTATTTTAAATCCCAATTCATCATTGTTTTAACTTCATTGTTACTTTTTAGATTGATTGTATATCCTCCACCACCTACAAAAGGAGGATTAGGAGTTACTAATGAAGATCTAGAGTGCTTGGAAGATGGGGAATTTCTTAATGATGTAATCATTGACTTCTATCTTAAGTAAGTAAAATAACAAACATACCTTTTTATGGTTAATGTAAGTCACCTACCTTTGTTGTCAAAAGTTAGGAAAAAAAGGTATTAAGTACCTTAAGTAACTATACTGTCAGAATGTCAGTTAGAAGAAACTTCCCAGATTTTTGCTGTTAACTTTTTTCTAGTCTTTATATAAATCTGTTATGACTTATCACATTGAATACATATCTACTAATACAAAAATTGACAACTGTCATATAAATGCCACTCTTTTTTGTTCAAACAACTATACCATTAACTTGTTCCTTTGAGTCCTCAGTCTTCTAATTGGCTATTATCATCTTGTGAAATTAATTTTTTTCTGGCTTGCCAAAATTTCTCTAAGTTGACAGCTTAGTTTCATTTCTCCATTTCTAATAGACAGTTCAGTTCAGTATAGCTGTTGTGACCACTATAGTTTTGTATGGAAGGAATTTTGAAAAAGATGCAAATTTAAGAAGATGCAGAGTAAATATGTTGAAAAGCTTAAATTTTAATTTAATATTATGGTAGGAATTAAGCATCTCTTTTTAGTTTGTCTATTGTATCTTTTAGCAGAATTAGTTTTTTGATGTAAATTTAATAACTAACCTTCAACAAAAACATTCAAGTTATGAATAGAAATAAAGATGATCATACATAACCCTGAAACTTCATTTTTTGAAATATATTTTAAGTATATATTAACTTTTACAGATTAATAAGATAATAACAAAATCATTCTATTTGCTCTCATGTCTTCATTTGAACATTTTTCCTTTTGTATATTCCTTTTGGTGTTTATTGCTATTATCATTTTTTAAATTATTTCATATTTGTAATCATTGTATATATTGTTCTGATTTTGCTTTTTTCTTTACATCATTTTATATAAACCTCATATTTTTCACTTTTGTCTTTTTATGTAATAATAATATCCTATCATCTTCATAAGCCATAGTTCATAAATTATCCCTCAGCAATTGGATTCATGGGCTGTTTCCACTATTTTTATTATTATGATTAATGTAGTCTTAAATTTTTTTTATGGAAAGGTCTTTTTTTTCCCTCATAAAAACCTCTTTGGGGCATATTCCTGATACTGGGGTCAATGAGTCAGTTTTGTAACTTTTTATTTTACCACATTGTTTTCCAAAGGATTAAATTGGTTTAGAGCTCCCTCAGCAGTGCCTACTTCTCCAGGGCCTCATAAACACTGATGTTTTTTCCTTTCTAACTATCAATGCCAGTATAATAGGTAAAAAATAAGGCATTTAAGGGTTGCTTTAACTTGCGTTTCTCTGATTGTTAGAGAATTTGAACAGTATTTTAGGTGACTTTAAAAAAACAATTTGTTTCTTTGTGTTAAATCCTTTTGACCTCAAATTTATAAAAGACATATTTACAGTAAATTGTTTTCCCAGCCTATTTTTTAAAAATTCCAGATGCGTTGCTTTTGTTGTACAGAAACTCCTTATTTTTCCTGTAATTAAATTATTTTACTTTGTCTACCATAACTTATTTTGTTGGTTTTGTTTTCATAATTGCAATGAATACATCATTGCATTTCTGCTAATTTTTATGATCTTTTAAATAAATAGATCATTGATCTAATTGGAAATATATCACATCTCTGTATATCCTATATGGAGATAAAGATCTAATCCTAATTTTCACTTTAAATAGGAAAAGATTTACCTGTGATTTTCTTCCCTTACTAAGGCTGTACCTTAGAAGTTATTCTTTGAATTCATTATCATAGATTTTTCCTGTGATTTTGAAATTGAGAAAATATATTTGGTTATTTATTAAGCCCTAGTTTCATCTGTTCCACCATACTTGTCACTTGTGCTCTTGTCTTCTTTGATTCTAAAGGGATGATCATACTTCAAGGATCTATGTTTTTGTTAGTGTGGGTATTCTTCCTTTAAAAAAAAAAGTTTTGCAGGATTTAAAAAAAATTCTACCTAGATTATTCTCTGTAGTCTTTTTTCTTCCAGAGAGCCATCCTTTATAATGAACTTTTTTTCCAAAAAAAAAAAAGAGAAAGAAAATAGATCATCATCAAAACCTGTCAAAATATTGAAAAAATCGGACATTTTATACTATGTTCTGCATGTCTGTATACTCTCCTTCCCCACTTCTCCCCCTCCCCAACCTCTGCAAAGGGAGAGGTATATTCTAAACTCTCTTCTTTGGGGTTGAGCTTATACTTCATAATTTCACAACATTCATTTTTGAGTGTTTCCATTTGCGTTGTTATAGTCATTGTGTATATTCTTTTCCCCAATCTTTATATCACTTTGCACCAGTTTTATAAGTTTTTTCATGTTCCTCTGTATTCATTATTTCTTATAGCAGGAAATCTCCCTTTTGACACAAATTGTAGGCCCTCTGTAGGTTAGGAAATCACTTTGGAGAGTTGCTTTGGTCAAAACATCAATCCACCTGTACCTAAGGTGATGAAGACTGCCTCTGAACTTAGCTAGGCAAGTCTTCGAACACCTGATATGCTTTCTGCACTCTGCCGACATAGCTCTTCAAACCCCAGGATTCCTCTGTGCAACAAAAAAGCAGCAGAGCAGAACTTTAGGGAAGGTGATGGTCACAATGTTATTAAACACATTAAGCAGTAAATAAAAATGCACTATTTGGCAAATAGAGGCAGTGAAATAGTTAGATTAGGAGTGAAGAGAGACCTGAGCTGTGTCTTGCCTCCGACACTTAATAGCTTTGTGGTCAATTAAGTCACTTAAACCATGTGTCAGATGGAGATAGTAATACTTATTTCACAGGGCTTTTGTGAAGAACAAATGAGATTATGTAAGTAAAGGTTTTTGTAAGTCTAAAAGCATTTTGCAACTTTGCATACAGTTGTAAAGGTCAGATGAACACAAAACTTTTTTCAAGTATTATTTCCTTCTATTAAAGTCCCAGTGTGAGCCTTCATTTTGGTATAGAGGGAACCTCAGGCTCTTGAAGGCTGTGCCAGCAGAATGCATGCCAGGGTATGTGCTACCAAGCTGGAGAGACTTTGAGTGGTTAAAAGATATTAGGCTCTATTATCTGTCTTCTGAGGACCAAAGACGCTTGTCATCACCAAGTTAGCTTAAGGTGATAAACTTTTTAGTTATAGCAATTCTCCAAGACCATATATTAAGTCTTAAAGATCTTTGTTGGAGAGTACTCTCCCTGACAAAATCACAGATCCTTGAAGTATTAAAATATAATAAAACAAGATCTTTCCTTTATTGTTTTTTGCAAAAGGAAAGTATAAATACATGTAGATGTGATAATTATAGCTGACAAGCCAGTCTAGAGTAAAAAAAAAAAAAAACAACTACTTGGCTTAGGAAGTAAATGATAGAAATAAATGTAAAAGGGCACTGTGGAGAAACTTTTCTTTTATCTTTTCAGTGCAAACAACTTCTTAGCTCCTTATGTCCATTGAGACTATTATCCTGGATGTAATCAGTTACTGCAGAATTTTTCCACAGTAACCATGTCATTCTTAGATTTTTAGGGGGCAAATGGCTCAAAGTTATCTTTTAAATAAGATCTTTTATGGGAAGATTTTAAAAAGGAAACTCTGGTTAGTCTTCAGTTTAGTTTTGAATTTACTATCCTATTTGGATTACTCACTTCGGATTTAATTTATTTCATGGCTTAAATGTACTTGTTTAACTTGATTTTTTGTTTGTTAGAGGTTTGTTTGTTTTTTAAAGAAATATGTATTTATTTTTTATTTTTTAATAAACTGCTGAAAACAGCTAATGAATGTTCTCAATTCCCTGGTTTTTAAGGGCTTAAGATAGGCCTTTAGTTTGTTACCAGATGGTTGAAATAAAAAGAAACATTAGCTCCGTGGACTGAAGAGAATGTTTTGGTGTAGAAAGTAGTTTGAAATGGAGTTTAATGAGAATTCCATAATTGGTTCAAGACTCCTTTGTGTGATCCTGGTTCTCCTAGCTGTATCTGGAAAGAGTAGGTAATATTAAGCTATGTTTTATTCAACTGATCTTGGTGAAAGGGTGATGCCACTAATGTTTATATCGAATAAATAAGAATCAAATTATAATTTACATTTAACAATGATTGGTTTAATTTAATCAACTCTAAAACTTAGAGGTTTTCAGTGTATATTATAAAATATTTTGTGGGAGACTGAGTTAAGGGCAAAACTTCCAAGTCACGAATGATTTCTTTTGGTGTTGCTCTGCTTTTATAGGTATCTTATGTTGGAAAAAGCATCAGATGATCTTGTTGAACGAAGCCACATTTTTAGCAGCTTCTTTTATAAATGCTTGACTAGAAAAGAAAATAATTCAACAGAAGAAAATCCAAACCTTTCGTAAGTTGACTTTCTGAGGTGTTATGTTTTGTTTTGCTGTTTCTTTGTCATTTCCTTTTGAACCCTGTGTTAACATTGCCTTTTTAAAAATATTTTTAAATATTTTGTTAAACGATTAACATTGAACATAAATACATCTAACTAAATTTGCTTAGTAACTCATTAAATTTAAATTATTTTAAATTAATAAATGATCATTTTTCAGTCACTCCCTTTATATCTTCATTAGAATTCTTTTTCTATTCATTCTTCTTCACTTTTACCCCATTTATGTAGTCTTAGTGTGGTATATAGCTTTCTGGTTCTGTTTTTTTTTTCTTTTCAGTATTCCATATAGTTTTTTAAAAGTTATTTTTGTAACCTGAAAGTTATAAATATTACATATTTGTATATATTTTGTTCCTGTTGGTCATAAATGCATTATAGTATTATCTTAAAGTACAATAATTTATTGATTCATTCCCCTGTTGTTTTCAGTTTTTTAAAATGATATTAGAATGAAAATCTTTGTACAGCTAGGTTTTTTCCTATTAATATTTCCAGAGTATACTGCAACAATGGAAATATTAGGACAAAGAGAATAAGTATTTCTGTAATTTTATCATGGTACTATCAGATTGCTAACTAAAAAAAGATCATACAAGTTTGTAATTCCACCAGTAACGGATGATTGTACCTGTTGTTCCATAACTTCACCATTATTGGACTTTGCTTTTAATTATATTTGTGCATTTGATGGGTGTGAATTAGTACTTCAAAGTTATTTAAATTTGCTTCTCTTTATTAGTGAATTTGAACATTTAAAAAAATTTTTTATTTTTCAATTAATAAATACTTATAAGAAAACAAGAAAAATAAAACTCTTGTAACACATACTCATTGTCAAGCAAAACAAATTTCCTCATTGTCCATGACTGAACATGTATACCAAGTGTCCCAAAGTAAGTCCTAAGTACAGTTCTGTATGAATCTCATGTGCAATTCTTTACTAAAACTTTTGGGACATCCTGTATTTCATTGTACATCTTCAATCCATCAACTCTGTTTCCAGTTTTTTGCCACTATAAGAAAGAGGTGCAGCAGTCGCCTGGATAATCAAAATTAATGATAAGTTTAAATGTAGTGAGACTGCCTGAAACTACACATTGTAGCAGATTAATTTTTTCTGAAACATTGTTTTCATCATGTCCCTTTACTTGGAGAAATAAAGTAATATTCTTAGAATGAACTTTGTGAGATAGAAATAGAACACTTTGCTCCCCAAACCCACAGACACAGTAATTAATGATCCTGAACACACACAATGTTATCAGAATTTGTTACATGATATGTTTAAAATCACACTTTGGACTACAAGGATTAGAATTGTCAATGTTATTGATAGTGTAAGCCTTCCAGGATGAAATAAAGGAGAGAGAAGTTACGTTTTCTTCTCAAAGTTGGGATTAGAGATAGGTAAATACATGAAGTAAGAATAACATAAAAGTATACTTAGCACTTCAGACTTTTAATACCCTGCTCCTAAATTTCACATATATAAAATTGATTTTTACGTTACATATATTTTATGTGTCTTACATTGAGGTTGTTTTCAAGTGACGTGCTTACCTATATAGATCCCCTTCCCCCCAAAAAACTAAGACAAACTACATTACATTTTTTAAGAGTAAAATTTTTCAAGGAAATCTGATTTGTATTATTTAGGGACTACATTTTGATTTAATAAATCTTTGTTAATAAACATTGTATCAAGTTTTTTCCTACAAATATACATAAATTCAATTTAAATTACATATGAATCTTGAATTTTATTTCTTTATTAACATGGAGCCAAATTTGCCAGTATGGGAGCCAAATTTCACCAACCAGTTAATCAATAGGTATTAATGAGCATTTGCTCTTTAACTAGCATTTTTAGAAATACTGAAGAAAGCATAGAATATATTTCCTGCCCTTGAAAAGCTTAAAATTTGATGGGAAAGTCAAGGCTAACATTATGAAATAATTAGAAACAAAATAAGCTATTACATAATAGGGGTTCAAATTTTTGTTCAGAGAAGAAAGTGCTACTAACTACCTAAATACTAATTAGTATTATATTAAAGTACAATAATTTATTGATTCATTCCCCTGCTGTTGGACGTTAAATTGTTTTCAGTTTTTAAATATAATATTACAATGAAAATCTTTGTACAGCTAGTTTTTTCCTATGAATATTACTACAATAATTAACTAATAATAAATGCTAACTAAATAAATACTGAATAAATTACCTGGACTGGAGCCTCTCCACTATAGTACTGTCCTCATGACCTGTCTTTCCCTTTAGAGATCCCTTTATAATTTTTTTTTTTGGTATTACAGCAAGTAAATTCTTTTGGATCATCTCCTTACACCAATAACAATTGCTCAATAATAGAATATGTTATCAAACTTTCAATTTTCATACTGATTTATAAAACTAGCCCTTTAAAATTGGTTCTTTTTGTATTTTGTGTATTGAATTTCATTAAGCTAAATAGAAAGCATCATCTTCTTATTTTTACTGTATGTCAAACAATTTTTGGCAAGCAGTAAAAAAAGTCCTGTGAAAGCACTTACATTTCATATCTGATTGTACTTTAAGCTAATTGGAGATACAGTAAACAAAAGCACAGAAACTTTTTATGGTGCCTATTAAATGAAACAAAAATTGAATCCAATCTCCCTGGAAGACTGGAACTCTTTGATGGTTTCTTTTTAATCACCTTTAGTGTCATTTAGCTAGTCCCTATCATTAGTCATAGTATAGTCACCAAAAATTTCTTTAATTGTTTGTGTTGGTTGATCTTTGTCTTTTCAGGAAGAAACTGTCACTACTTTGTAGTTGTTACTGTGCTTCCATATCTTGAATCTCAAAGGATGTACTACTATTTTTTACATGTGGAGGTGGTACTATTGGCCTATCACTAATATGGCAGGTATTCTGGAGCTGTTTTCCAAGAGAGATGAATTTGCACTGATCCGTCCACACTCTCTTGCCTAGCAATTATGACCAAGAACATATGTTTAGATATTAAAACCTAGTCTTTTGACAAATCTCAAGTTTTAATTGCCTCCACGATTTCACACTTTCCTCCCCACCCCCATTCCAGTGGGCATGCATCCTCCTTATGTTATCACTGAGACACCTCCTAAGAGCCCTTCATTTGACAGGTGAAACATTATCTTTCTTTTCATCCTGTTTCTTTCATTCTCATAACTCTGAGCATGTATTTTAACTGTTAACTCTACTAATCTTTCACAAATCCCACTGTGATTGTTTATAAAGAGAGGGTTTCCATTTTCAGTACTAGTACTTTTCCTCTTCCTTTTCCTACCCCTAATTGCCATCCTACTCCAAATAACCAATACAGTGTTTTGGAAATCCTCACTCATTTTACTAATAATTTGTATTATTTTTAAATACAGTTATAGCAAATAGAGAAATATAAGTGCAATAGTATTCATTTTCTCATGTACTTTTGTTCTTTTTAAAATTCAGTTTTGTTTTATTTTCAGTTCTCACATTCTTTCCCATCTCCCTCTTCCTCCCTTACTCACTGAGAAAGCAAAAAAACCCCAACCCCAACTCATTACAAATATGTATAGTTACACAAAACAAATTCCTACATTAGCTATGTTTCAGGAAAAAAAAGTAAAAAAAAAGAAAGAAAGAAAGAAAGAAAAGGAAATATAATTTAATCTGCACTGAGTCCATATTTCATCATGAGTTCTTTGGAATTGTGGTTGGCTGTTGTTACTAACTTTCAGAGCTGATTATCTTTACAATATTGCTGTTGTTGTATAAATTGTTCTCCTGGTTCTCCTCACTTCACTTTGCATCATGTATCATGCAAGTCTTTCTAGGTTTTTCTGAAACCATCCCCTTCATCCTTTTTTATAGTACAATAATATTCTATCACATTTGTATACCGTAACATGTTCAGCCATTCCCCAGTTTATGGGTTCTCCTCAGTTTTCAATTCTTTGCCACCACAAAAAGAACTGCTATAAATATTTTTCTTCATATAGGCCCCTTTCCTCTTTCTTTGTTCTCTTTTGGGTAGTGGTATCTGTGAGTTAAAGGGTAAGTACAATTTTATAGCTTTTTGGGCATAGTTCCAAATTGTTCTCCAGAACAGGTGGACAGCTCCACCAATAGTGTGTGCCTTTACTTTGGAACAACAAAATATCTTGTGAACTTTGTACCCATGTAATTTGTTATTGTTTGTAAGTACAGTGTACCCCAAACGTTTGCTTTAGGTGAACAAATTGAGTCTGTAAATAATTTGTTTGGATGCTCTTGATGTTATATCGTGAAAATAGAATTCTCCCTTAATTGCTGTTGGCAATTGATTCACAATGAACTCATGTCTTGGAGATTTCTTTAACTACTGAGTAAGCTTTTGTTTTAGCAAGTTTGTGATTGGGGTGTATGCATCATGAGGTGACCAAATCTCACATTAACAAAGTTATTGAATCTACTGCCCTTATGAAGTTATAATGCCTCCTTTGACAATCAGGTTGCAGTAGTTATTTGTTTTAGTGGTATAAATTATGAATTATTTTTAGTATGATAGCCTAAAATTGCTGTATTTTGCTTATTAGAAAGAAACAAACTAAAAAAGAAATAACTAACTCAAGAGATTTTGCTAAAATAGTTGCCTTATAGAAGACAATGTTTTGAGATTTTAAACAAATAAGCCAACTGAAGTAGAATATTTTTTGTGGAGTGTAAACATCTTAGAGAGAAGATCTACACTAACCAGTTTGAGCACATGCTTCTAATTCCTTTCTCTTTTTCATTCACTCATTCACTGCTATGATGTGCCAAGTTCTATTTTCAGATTAAAAAAATAGTAACCCAGAGGTCTTTCTTCCACAACTTTAAGGGAAAATTCTTGTCATATTGTAAGAACTTAACAAATGCTTTTTGATTGATTGATTATGGAACCAAAATGTGTTTTTTTCCCATATTTACAGAATGGCACAGAGAAGACATAAAAGAGTACGTACATGGACTCGTCATATAAACATCTTTAATAAAGATTACATCTTTGTACCTGTAAATGAGGCGTAAGTTTGGCTGTTATTTTAAAAATAAGATAGAAGGGAGTTTTTAGAAGGTGTTGTTCTTTTAGATGTAGATGCACTAAAAGGTATCACTTTCTAAATTATCAGCTTTATTTTCAATATATCCTCATAAAAGCAACTCATAAATTTTTGCTTTGCATGTACTACATCGTAATTCACTAGAATTCTGTTGTACTAGAACTCAGTGTGATGTGGAGTGAATTGAACATTTTTAAAGAAGTTTTGGGAAAACAGTTTGTCTTCCCTGAACCCTCTTGCTCAAAGGGAGAAGGGAATGTTGCCCTGACTCAAAATACAGTAAGATTTCTCAAGGGCTTCTCCTTAGTTGTATAACATATGCTTGTTAAGTATTACAGCATAACTTCTGCAAACCCTCTCGTAGCAAGGACTCCTAAAGAAGTGGAATTGACAAAGTTTGGGCTGCCTTGGTGTAAAGATCAGAGGGGTTTTAGAGGACACAGCCATCATGTCCAACTGGGAATCAGAGAAGTGTCCTTGAAAGAGGTTGGATGTAACATGGATGTGAAATAAGGGGAAAGATTTTGACAGGTAGAAATGATAAAAAGGCATTGCAGGAGAGGAAACATCTTGTGCAAAGGTTTCTATGTACACAGGTAAAAGCTCATGGTTTATCTGTAGTGTAAGGAAGTTATGGCATAGGAATCACAGAATTACAGTGGTCTAGAAGGAAGCCCAGAAGTTGTTCAGGCCAACTTCTTTGTTTTATACGTGAGGTAATAGTCTGAGAGAAGGTAATTACAGACTGTAATTGTAAGTCAGGATTTGAATCCAGGTTCTCTGACTCCAAACACAGTGCTTTCCTCTTCACTGTGGATTGAGACCATGTTAGAGTATGAAGTGTCAGACTCCATACTAATTAAGTTAGAAATCAGAAGAGGGAAACTTTAGAAGTTTTTGAGCTGGGACATGATTTGATTTGATTATTTTTGATTTAGGAAGATGAATCTGACAGATGCATAGGATAGAAAGGTGATACAGTAGAAAGAAAATTTAGAGCCAGAAGACGGAATATCTGTTCCCATGTGTGTGACTGAGTTCCTCATTCGTAAAATCAGGAGGTTGGATTAGATGATATATATTATCTCTTTCAACTCTTAAGTGGATGCTATGATCCTTTGACTGGAAGCTGATAAACCAACAGCACCCCCTGCCAAGTGGGGTGTTATTAAGTAGTCCAAGTGGGAAATACTTAGGAAATTCCAGTGGAAATTGAAAGAGAAAATTGATGCAACATGTTTCAAATTTATACGACTTGGTAACAGATTGTATATGAGAGGGAAAGGAGAGCGAGATATGGAAGAAGACTAAGATTTTGAGCCTAGGTGGCTAAGAAAATGATGATTCAGATAACAGACGTAGCCAATTCAGGAGACAGAGTTAGTATAAAGGGAAGATGATGAATGTAAAAAAGAAATCTTAAAAAATAATTATATGGTTCCCATTTTTCTAGGGTATTAAGGTTACAAAGCACTTCCCCAAAATCATTATTGTGCTTCTACTTCCAGCATCTCTCATACCACCTTTACTTAGTGACCTCTCCTTTGACTTTCACTCCATTCTTTTATATCATCTTGTCTAGATCTTGGTGGCAGTTTATCTGGTCATCCTTCCTTTTGAAGAAGTTCAGTACCTGGGTCACTCTCTTCTTCTCCACATCAAACATTGCCTTTATATTTGTAGACTTAACTTACATGTTGATTTTTCCTTTTTGGAATGGACCATTGATTTCATCATTGTATTGGGAAGCTTCTCATGATAGACGTCTTCTACCAATGAAGATTAGCACCTTCTCTGAAATGTATAGTCTCAAGAGTTGCTTGCAACATGACGGGTTAAGTCACTTGCCAAAGTTACATAGCCAGTAGGTGTCAGAGGAAGACTTAGACCAGGGATGGAGAACCTGTGGCCTCGAGGCCACATGTGGCCCTCTAGGTCTTTGGGTATGACCTTTTGAGTGAGTCCAAGTTTTACAGAACAAATCCTTTTATTAAGGGAATTTGTTCTGTGGAGTTTGGATTCAGTTAAAGGGCCACACTTGTTAGTTATGGTGTAGTGGGTGGTATTGTGTAACTCTTCTTCTGATCCTGTTCTGATTTCTTTTTTTCTTTTCTTTTTAAATTTCTTTTTTATTTTTAGTTTACTACAGTCAGTTCCACAAGTTTTTGAGTTCCAAATTTTCTTCCCCTCCCTTTCCTCCCCCCTTCCCCCCAGACAGCCTGTGATCTGATATAAGTTTCCACATATACCTTCGCATTAAACTTATTTACACAATAGTCAAATTGTATAAAGAAGAATTATAATCAATGGAATGAATCATGAAAAAGAAGAAATAAAACCAAAAAAGAAGGAAAACAAAAGATAGCAAATAGTTTGCCTCAACCTGCATTCAGACTCCGTAATTCTTTCTCAGGATATGAATAGCTTTTTCCATCATGAGTTTTTTGGAGCTGTCCTAGAATCTTGTATTGCTAAGAAAAGCCAACTATATCAAAGTTAGTCATCACAGATAACGTGTGTCTGTAATTGTGTATAATGTTCTCCTGGTTCTGCTCCCTTCATTGATCATCAGATCACGTACATTTTTCCAGGTTATTATGAAGTCCATCAATCTTACCTAAATTAATTTACTTATTAAGTATCATACCAATCAAACTACCAAAAATTATTTTACAGAGCTAGATAAAATAATAAGAAAATTCATCTGGAAGAACATTTCTTTTTTTCAAATAACTTATCATGTGGAGAGTACCATACCACTCTCTCTTTGAACCTATGAGTCTCTCCTCTGAGCCATACCTTCCTGGGTACCCAATCACTTCCTCTACATAGTACAGCACAACACAACACAAACACAAACATAAAACTCTGTCTTATAGAAACTGATTTCTTGAAGTGTGCAACAAGCAATTCTTCACTCCTAGCAAAGTTCATTACAAGCTCCCTGTCCCATACCCTTCCACCTCTGTGGTATTACTTCAGGCTGGTGCCAGATTGTTCCCTTTTCACTGGCTTTACTCAGTTCCCACTCATTCCTCTATGATCCCCCCCTCTGTCCTGTTCTTACCCTCCCACCACGACAAAGGCAGGAGCAGAAATCAGAAACTTCTCATCTACGTCTCCTCTTCAGGCTTGATCATTCATGACCTGTACCCCTTGTCTCAACATCTCCTTTCCTTGTCTGAGGCAGCTGGGTGGTGGTGCTGTAGATAGAGTGCTGGGTGTGGAGTCAAAAACAGCTGATTTCAAATTTGGCCTCATATATTCACAAGATGTGTGACCCTGGGCAAGTGATTTAACCTCTGTATGCCTCAGCTTCCTCATCTGTAAAATGGAGATAATAATAATAGCACCTACCTCCCAGGATTGTTGTGAGGCTCAAATGAGATAATATTTGTAAATTGTTTAGCACAGTGTCTGGCACATAGTAGGTGCTATATAAATATTATTATTAATCTGAAAGGAGCATTCTTATGTTATCCCACCACTCATAACAATAATATAATGATGAGGGGTTGAGATTTCTTTTACTTGATATATTCATTTTTTTCACTTAGATATTGGGGCTCTTTATTTGAATTGTTTGATGTAGTGAGAGGAGAGCTGTTCTTATGAAACCTCTCATTATATTATTCTCACAGGATTTGAGTCACATTTATTTGTAGTGCTAAGAATGTCAGTGATTTTTTCCATGCATTAGATTTTTTCTTGTCTTTCAGATAACTTGAAAATTGATTCCCTCCATGCATTCAAAATTAAGTCATCTCCAACATGGACCTCTTTTTTAATACTAGGTCTTTTCAATCCTCATGTAGCACATTGATATTGGATGATGATATTGGAGATATGTGTTGTTTCCTCTGTTATTGATGGAGAGAGTATAGCTATAGTGATATTGTTAAAGTAATTTTACCTGATCTCTCCCATTTTTTGTTTATTTGTTGATCTCCTCCTATCTAGTTCTATGCTTAAGTGGTCTTGAGAAGATCTAGTTTAATTGGGCCTCTTACCAAACTGTCTAAAACTTATTTCTTTTCCTCTACTATTCTGGCTATTATGATATTGCTCATAATTTTCCATCATCCTTCTCGATATTATAAATGAGTTTATATTCTATACTAGCATTGCCCTTGACTGAGGCCTAGCAAAGAAAATAGGTGTTTATCAGATTAGATGGTTTCTAGACTCTTTTAGGCTTCTTTTTGTGGTAGTTGGTTAACACTGATTCAACTTCCTTAGGAAATGGTGATAATCTATGTCAATTACTTTAATAATTAAACTGATTAAATCAATTTCTCTTTTTGAGGAGTAAATAACTTATTTAAAGTATATTAGGTTGAAGTTGTTTTAATTGCATTTGTTGTCTTCTCATTTTTAGTATTCTAATTTGGTTTTGATTTTTAATTTTTCTCTAACAAGTCAGTGGCCTAACTTTATGAAGAAAATTGATTTAGAAATGACTCTTACATTAGTAAGCAATTATATCCTATGTGCTAAGATAAAAATGTTTAATTTTTTTGTGATTATTTTTGTGCTTGCTACGTCTAGTGCCTCTTGACCCTCTTCTTGATGAAAGTATTCATTATATATGGTCATGAAGCTTTTGTGTAGTCTAGAAGCATTTAACTTCTTGTTTCTTACTCATGAGTTATATTTCTTGAGATTTTTTTTCCATTCTCTCTTAGGTCCACTTCTGTTTTAGTCACTAAATATTAGAATATATGGTGGTTTAATTTGGAAGGTCTTATTTTTAGTTATTAATAGAACTTGTCTGTCTACTTATCCCCTGTAACCAGTGTTGGTATGTAAACTATGGTAATTTTCATGATGATTTTTTAAATGAATTTTTATTGTGAGTTGTGAACTACAAGATGTCCATATATCCAATGAAGTGGACCTTTTTGTTGTCTTTGTACAAGATTAAACTATTTCTGTCAGCTCTTTTCTTTGGTTATTCAAGAAGGATCCATGAGCCATCATATTTAGCAAAATATCCTTTTGCTTCAACTTAAAGAAATGTCATTATTGATTTTTTTTTAGTTTCTCTAGTAAAAAAGATTTTTAACTTTTTCTTATATAACCTGTTGGCCCTTTTGGTAGTTTGGTGAGGCCTATGGATCTCTTCTTAGAATTGTGTTTTGAACACACAAAATAAAATTTATAAGCTAATAAAGAAAATCAATTTACTGAAGCTTATAAAGGAAATCAATTATACTGAAGCATAGTTAACAAATTAAGATAAAAAATTTGTGGTCCTTAGGTTGAGAACTCTTTCTCTAATAACATGTCTGCTCATTGGTTTTGGATAATGATCTCACATTTGGAGTGCTCACAGTTAATTCTGTTTTTGAAATGTGCTAAAACTAGGTGATTGTTTGTACCTTTTATTTCTTTTCCACTAATCACTGGAGAAGTAGAAAGTGGCTGTCCACACTGGATTGGTGGCTCTTTTATATTTTAATTTGCTAGACTGTGTGATACAGTTGAGTAGATAAGCTATAAAGCTGGTCTGTCAGGACATATGCATTCCATAGATATTGAACATTGATAATTAACTAGGTCCAGAATTGAATAGAAGTTGGAGGATAGGCTGGATTGCTTTTGGGAAATTGAATATGCTTTCCTACTGTCAGTCAATGAGCATCTATTAAACACCTGATACATGTCAGACACTGTTCTAAGTGATGGGGATGCAAAGAACGGCAATAATCAGTCTTTGCTTTCAATGAGCTCATAGTCTAATGAGGGAAATGGCATGCAAACAACTATGTACGAATAAAATACATATAGGGTAAACTGGGCATAAACTCAGAAGGAAGGCATGAAGATTAAGGAAGCCTGGGAAAGGCTTCTTGCACAAGGTGAGACCTGAACTGCATCTTGAAGAAAGCCAGGGAAGCTAAGAGATGGAGATGAGGAGATACAGTGTTTGAGGCATGGTAGACATCCCGTGAAAATGTTTTGAGAAGGGATATGGAGTGTCATATCACGGAGGCTAGTGCCTTTGGACCACACAAGGCAGTAAGGAATAAGATGCCTGGAAAGGCAGGAAGGGGCCAGGTTATATGAAGGACTTTGAGAGTCAAACAAAAGATTCTCTTTGTTCCTGGAGGTGACAAGGAGCCATTAGAATTTATTGCATGTGGGGGTGGTGGTGGTGATATGGTCAAATCTTAGGAATATTGATTTAATAGATGAGGTTGGACTGGAGTGGGGGAGACTCGAGGCAGAGAGGCGAATCACAAGGCTTTTGAAATAGCCGAAGTGTGAGGTGTTGAGGGTTAGCCTCAGGCTGATGGTAGTGTTGGAGGAGAAAAGGAGCACATATGAGAGTTTATTATGACAGTAGAAATTATAAGACTTGACAACTGATTGTATGTGAAGGATGAGAGAGTTGAGGAGTTGAGGATGACATCTAGGCTGTGAGCCTAGGTGACTGGGAGGATAGTGGTACCCTTGAGAATAATAGGAAAGTTAGGAAGGAGGTTTTTTGGGGAAAGATAGTTAAATTCAGGTTTGGATATTTTAAGTTTAAGATGTCTATGAGACGCCTATTTTGAAATATCTGATAGGCAGGTATAAGTCCCAAGCTTCTACCTGAACCAAAGGTTTACCTTTTAAAATATCAATATTCTTCCAGAAGAATGACAGTCTCTAAAATTAAAATTGCTGGTCATCCAAAAGGAGGTAAATACACAATGGATATGAGTAGGAATTTATACCTTGAATATTACCAATGAAAATTTTGCAGTAAATATGTAAAATATATTATAACAGAAATGTATGACCAGAAATGGAGGTAGAATGATGTGTAGTGAGAACAAGGGATATTTGATGGCCAACCTCAGTTGGCACCCATACAATATCAAGAGATCTAGAGAAAGGCCCTCGACATGCTAGATGTGCCCTCTTTAAATGTTTTATGGGGGGACATGGAGAAGAGAATTATATAGGATAAAAGGTGTGAATGATTTAGAATCTGTTGAGTTGGAGGAAACATGCATATCAGAGATTAATCACACATCCATCAAAGTTGGAAAGTATCAAATTGGATAGATCTCTAATGGAATGCCACATGGCTTTTTCTTAACTTTGTCCAGTTGAGCATTTTTATCAACAACTTGGATGAATGCATAAAAAGCATATTTATTATATCTATGGATGGCAGCTCCACAGATGGGTAGAAGAGAATAACTAATAAATTAGACAACAGAGTCAATGTTGAAAACAGGATGATAGAATCCTGGCTTAATAGGAACTTCTGTAGGAAAAAACAGAAGTTTTAGTTGATTGTTGGATCAAAATGAATCATTAGCATGTCATGGCTGTAAAAAAATAAGATAAACCCAAACCTAAACCAAACAACTCATTTATTAATCTTAGGCTGCATTAATAGAAATATCTTATCCAAATTAATAGCGCTAATTATCCCACTGTACCCTTTGCTGTTCAGATTATATCTGGAATATAATCTGTAGTTCTTTGTGTCTCATTCTCAGTGCACAGCAAGAGACCAGAGAGGTAAGGGTTCTGTGTGGAATTGTTGAAGCAACTGGAAATTGTGTGAAGAAGAGAAGAGTTTGAGTGGTGATAGTAGAGATGGGAAGGGAACGTAGATGTTAATTATTTGAAGCACTGCCATATGGAATAGGTATCAGGCTTATCTTGGGTACCTCTAGAGCAGAGCTGTCAAACATGCAGCTTTTCTTCATGGGGCCTGCAACACTCCTTAGTGCAGCCCAAACTAGATTAAAATGTAATTGGGAAATATTTAACAAATAAATAAAAATACAACAAAACATAGTATAATATTTAAAAAACTAAGTCAATATTTGGCCCATATATGGGATCTTTATATATGGATTACTGGTCCCTGTTTCCATTTGAGTTTGGCACCATTGCTGTACAGGATAAAGCTAGATTCAATAAATTAAAGTTTCAGTGAAGCAAATTTTAGCTCAATATAAGTAAGAGCTTTCTCATAATCATTGGTACCACACTGCAAACAATTGGATGGATTGTTGTTAGATTGATATGAGAATTATCATGCCTATTTTACCAGACATTTTTATGGAAAATATTAAATGTATTTGAGATTTTTTTTATTGATACTAAGATCTTTTTTTTTTTAAACAGGTCTCATTGGTATCTTGCAGTCATTTGTTTTCCATGGTTAGAAGGGCCTGTGTATGAAGATTTTCCACATCAGTTATCTCAACAATCCAAATCTCCACAATGCCAACATGACTTTCAAACTCTGGGTAATACACAACATTATGGTAGTCTTTTAATGATCATGGCAATAAAGTACAAAACTGTAAAAGAGAGTGGCTACAGAAAGCATTTTAAAATTAAAGGCATGACTAAAAATAATTTTAAAATGAATAGCAAGAAATCTGAGACTATCATGCAAGGAAGCCTTGTCTGTTATATTATAGCAGTAAAATTCTAAGTGACCTTGATATATTCAGCTCTGAAATTACAGAACTATGTGTAGAAATATTGTGAATCCAACTGACATCCATTTTGTGCCACTCATCTCCATGCATAGCTTGTAGTTAGTAACAGTTGTATACGGTAATTAGTGATCTTCATTGATAATTGTTCTCTCTTTCCTCCACTCAGATTTTCTACTATTTGATCAATATACAGCACAAGATATCACTTAAATATACCCAGAGAAGCCATCTCATATAATTGGTATATATGTTTTGGCCAAAGCAGACATTAATAAAAATAGGCATTACATTATAGTCAAAACACGAAAAACAAAACAGATGAAGTGGCAACATTCCCAGAATCCCACTAACAACCTCCTAGAGCTTACTGTTTTGGTGATCATTAACTAAAGACAACAAAAGATAGCTCCAATTAACCATCATTTATTGCCATCTTCTTCTGTCATATCCTCTGGACCACCACTCTATTGTCAGCAGACTTCCTTTCATCCTATATCTCTTCTGTCTTTTGGTGCTGGTTAAAACTTTACTTTTTCCTGAAGACCTCTCATCCTTTACCACCCACTCTCAAGCTGCCTGCTCCCCTTACCTCCTTCCCTCTCCCCAGCCTACTCTAGGGCTAGAAAGTTGAGTCAGCATGCTCCTTGGTTCATTCTGCCACTTTTGGACCATTTTTTGCCACCATCACTCAGAAAATTCTCATTCTCCCTACTACTTCAATGAGTTCAGTACTTGAGTCACATTCTTTCTCTGCATATTAATGGTTATTCATCAATATTTCAGCATTCATACTGATGACCCTTCCAACAACATAGGCTTTTTCTTTAATCTTCTCATTTCCAATGACTTAGACCTCTTTATCCATCAACAGGAGTTGTCATAACTTAGACCTCATCATAACTCTAAACTGTATTACTTTGGGCTTAAAATTTTTTAGTCATCTTTGACTGTTTCCTTTTTAGCACCTCCTCTCCACTATTCAAGTAACTATTTTGTCCTGTTGATTCAACCTCCATAGCATTTCAACATTACCTGTCTTCTACCTGAACAGCTACCACCTTAAATCAGATCCTCTCACCTGGATTTTTTAGTAACTTCCTAACTGGTGATCCTGCCTCTATTCGCTCCCATCTTAACCCATCTTTCATACCAAAATACTCTTCCTAAGGTACAAGTCTGAACATGTCACTCCACTTATCAGAAAGAAAAAAAGATAAACTAAAATTATGGTCATTCCCTTTTGCTGATCAGATAAATCTAATTAGCCTGGGTTTAAGGCCTTTTGTAATCTGGCTTCAATCTACCCTTTCTGCTTTATTTCACAGCACCCAATTTCATATCTTCCAATAACATCAAACTGTGCTATTAAATTTTCCCCAAACTTGATATCCAGTCTCCTATGTCTGTGCATTTACACAGGCCATCTCCCAGGGTTGGAATTTACTCCTTTCTCATCTCCACTTGTTATAATCTTTCTCTTCATTTGAGGCACCTGTTAAACCTTCTTTGATTATCTCAGCTAAAAGTGTTTTTTCTCTCCACAGATTTTCCTAAAGCAATTTATTTGGATTTCACCCTTACCTCTTTATATTATACTTATTGTATAGTATGTATACATCTTTATCCTGAAAGACTCCAGAATATAAATGCATGTGTATATATTTATATATATGTACATCTGTATATAAAAATGTATATGTACATATATATATATAAAACACATACATGTACACAGATGCCTCTTTGTATTTGTTGCTTTGTGTGTGTATAGATACAGCCTGAAAAACTCCAGAATACATATAAATAAACATGTATATATGAATGTTTATGTGTGTGCCCGCACACATACGTACAGAGATATCTCTTTATATTTGTTGTGTAGTAGTTTTGTGTGTTTGTATACATCACCATCCTGAAAGGTTCAAGAATAAACATATACATATGTTTATGCACGTATAATCATAACATGCCCACACATACATAGATGCCTCTTTATATTATATTTATCATGTTTTATGTGTTTTGTGTATATGTATGTGTACATCTCCATGCTGAGAGGCTCAAGAATATCTTTCTCTGCAACACACATATATATATGTACACATGTAAACACACATATACATAGGTGCCTCTTTATAGTATATTTATCATGTAGTATATGAATATATATTTCTATTCCTGAAAGGTTCAAGAATATATATGCATATAAACATGTACAGAGATAAAGTAGAATACATATAAATGAATGTACATATGTAGGTATATATACATAAGTACATAGATATGTATGTATTATACACATGTATATGTGTATATATATATAATATATGTATATATACATGTACCTTTTATTATACTTACCTGCATACATGCTATATCTTTATATCCCCTACCCCTCCTACATTAGAATATAAGTTCCATAAATTATGAACTTTGCCCATTTTTTATCCTTGTAGCACTAATTTTTAGCACAAGACCTTTCATGTAATAAATATTTCCTAGACTTAATTTTCTTATTGTTGTACTTCCAGCTTTTAAGAAAGACTGTTAGGGCAGCTAGGTGGTGCAGTGAGTAGAGCACCGGCCCGGGAGTCAGGAGGACCTGAGTTCAAATCTGACCTCAGACACTTGACACATGTACTAGCTGTGTGACCTTGGGCAAGTCACTTAACCCCAATTGCCCTGCCCCCCCCAAAAATAAAAAAAATTAAGATTAAAAGAAAGACTATTACAAGTATCTGATGTTTCAGGTTTCATCCACAGAGACTTGGCCATTGTTGATAAGAACCAATCACTATCACTTCTTTCCATTGTTTAAGCTTTTGCATAACACATAAACAAAGTCCAATAAGTCCTAGGTATTTTTTCTTTTGCTAAATGAATAGAGATGAAATGTTAGATATACAAATATTGGTTTTATAAATGATTATGTTGTTTTGTTATTTCAAACTAGATAATGATCTGCATATTACTTCCTCACCCTCCTTAGATCCAGAGGATCCCCAGGTAAGTGAATTTATTTTTAGATGTGAGGGAAGAAAAACTTAGGAATACACTATGTTATCTGAGCAATGGGGCATATTAGATTATGTCGTTGTGATGGATATTTATGTTCCTTAGACCATAATTTTTTAGACTTTCTTTGTGGGGGGAAGGGAAAGGATAAAGGCTTATGCTACTTCTTAGCTAATCATTCTTCACTTGTATTTTTATAGTTTATTTTTCCTTCCTAGATGTTATTATTTTACAGATATCCTTCATCTTCTCTACTAAATTTTTAAGTTTAAAATAAAAAATTTTAAAAGATATTAGCAACACTGCTCAACTTAGTATCATCCATGAACTTATTAATACATTTTGTACTCTGTTTCATCTGAGCTGTAGTTAAAGATCATTAATATCTGTTATAGCATCAACAATTTATGGCTATCACTCAGTCTGCTCTCTCAAACTCATTTCACACAAATGGTAATGATATGGTTTAGGTTTTACTATTCTAATTCATTGACACGTTTTATGTGATGCAGTTTGAAGCTTTAAGTCTTAGGGATAGCTTTTGCTTTATTGTTCTTGTTCTTATTTTTCTTCACAATAATAATAAATAGTACATTGGATTTATAAAGCACTTTTTCTAAGAATTGAGCACTTTGCATACCTGCCTATTTTTCTGTGTATTTGTATATGTACACATATAAATATACACACTCCTTTAAACAAACTAGATAAAGATAACTGCTAAAATTAATGAATTTTTAAAAATTTTCTCAAATTTGAACATCACCAGCTGCTGTGGTAAGGGCCTGTTGGTGTGGTTACTATCAGGGCAGAAGGAGGGAACTTTTTCTTCTGATAGTGTAGAGGAAAGATGATAGTAGTCCCTTTGCGTATAGGGGATTTGGTGTGGAAGAGATATTCCTGCCACTCTCAATTATAAGTTCTGACTTTGAACACAGTTTCTCTTATAGTAACCATGTTATTGAGAGGGTACTACCTTTTCCCTGAGTGTTCTTCCTTAGTAATAGTTAAGGGATGAGAGGAGTTCAGAACACCACACTTAGACCAAGCCATGGTAAGCTTTGTCTGGGGCCATTTCTCAAAAGCAGTTGATACCCCTAACAATTCAACCAATTCAGACAGATTCCTCAGACCTATCCTGTTCATGGTGAACACAAACTAGCAACCAATCTCATCCTCCCAGGAACTTTATTATCCTGAGACAATTTTTCTGGGACCAATATCAGAGTGTTTAACCTTGTAGGTAACTCACCAGCTCAAACTGGAGAAGCAATGCAGTCAGGAACTTAGATACTATGGAAATAATTTCCCAGGCCTGTCCAAAGAGAACATTCATATAGGCATTCTCACTATAGACACATATTGAATCCTTACTTTGCATCAGGGCCAATAAGATCAGTGGCATTAGGAGACTAGTGCTTGTTACTATAGTTCTAGGTTAACCACTTCCAGTGGGGATGGCAGCTGATCATGTTGGGGTTTCATCTGTACCCTTCCATATGGGCATATTGCTCTTTGGCGGCTTCTTATGTCTGAAGGGCAGAATCCATTGTCAGTATGGTTCCAGCTGGGTGCTCTTTAGTTCTTCCTATGGGCCTACATTCTGGAATCCCATAGCATCTCTTGTAGATGGGTACAAAGACTTCAACTTACTATTCCCAGACTAATGTGGGGCCTAATCTACTAAGATGAAATTTAAGGAGGATAAATGTAAAATCTTCATTTTGGGTTCAAAAATAACTTGACAGATTTTAGGTGCAGAGACATGGCTAGACAACAGTTCCTCCAAAAAAATATCTGAGGGTTTTAATGGCTGCAAGTTCCATATGAGTCAACAGTTCTATTGGAGCCAAAAAACCCTAATGTGATCATAAACTTTGTTAAGAGAGAGGTATTGTACAGAACTAAGGAGGTGATGTGGTCAGACCACGTTAGGAATACTATGTGCAATTCTTGCTTGCTTATTTTAAAGGACATTGTTAACTTGGAAAGAAGCCAGAGGAGGGTGGACAGAATGGTGAAGAGCCTCAGGCACATGCCATGAAAGTATTGACGTAAGGAACTGAGGATGTTTAGCTTGAAGGAGAAAATACTTAGTACATTATAGTTATTGTCTGGTATTCGAAGGGCTGTCATATGGAAGAGGGATTAGACATATTATGTTTGGCTCCAGAGGACAATGAGGAGCAGTGGATGGAGGTTTCATATGGGCAGATCTGAGCTGGATGTATGGAAACATTTACTCATTAGAGCTATCCAGAAGTGAAATGCACTGCTTTGGGAGTATTTGGGAGGCAAAGGCTGGGAGCTGTATATTTTGTAGAAGGTATTTTTATTCATTTACGGGTTGGATAAATGGCCTCTGATATCCCTTCCAGTTCTGATGTTCTGTGACTAGTGGTCCATAAAACCCATTTAAGCTATAAATGACAGCTGAAATGCTGTACATTTACCACAGTATTTTTTCCTAGTACTGTGTAAATGAAGAGTATTTCTGCGATGTTGAAGGTTAAGTAAGTATTTTTGTTGGTTAATGTGAATACTAAACCAGTTATAACATTATTTGTAGGGGGAAATGTATTTAGAGTTACAAAGAACCAACTTACATTAACTTGTGAAGTAAGATCCCTTTCTATGTTGGGGATTTTCCTGCATATGAAAACTGGATTAACAGAAAAAATATTGTAGAGTGAATATTTGTTTTACTAGGATTCGTATTAATAGACTTCTTCTAAATAGTAGTTCTTCATGCATGTTTAAAATAAGAGTAAGTTTATACAAGTTGTTTTTTACTTAACTTTTCAGGAACACAAGCCATTGCCTAAAGCAAAGAATATTTGCTTGCATTCAGCACATATCTCTTGAGCATCTATTGTATGCAAAGTATTGTGTTGTACATTGTAATGAGTCAGCTATATTTTCTGGCTTCAAAGACCTTACAGTTTAGTATAGAATTCATGTGTACAAATAACTGTAATAAAAGACAATGTATAACATCTGTTTCTGATTGCATCAGAGTTGGGAGACAGAGTGTTCCTGGTTGGAGTAATAAGGGAAGGCTTTACAGAGGATTTGACATTTGAGTTAGGCTCTGAAGGATAAGTAGGACTTTGACAAGTAAAAATCAGGTCTAGGCAATCTGGTAGACATAACTTTGGAGGAACTGCATAGGCAAAAACATTGAGGTGGTAAAACAAAAGGCATGACAGAGAAAAGGACATTAGTCTTTGTTTGGTTGGATTGTAAAATTTGTGTAGAGAATTAGCGTATAGTGAATTTCTGTATAGAATTGTAAGGATAAGACTAAAAAATGTTGAAATATTTGTAATATTAATTGGTTCATATTGAGGGCTTAGAAGATATTTTCTTTGAAACCCTTGGCAACATAGAGATGGCGCAGGAATTGTACAGGATGAGATATGCCATCAGATGCATCCATATTTATTGAAATAATGAATTGAATTAAGGGATTATAGGCCAAACAAAGATGAAATATCTCTCTTTTGAAATGGTACCATTTGATATTCTACTGTGTCCACAGTCTCCTTGGTATAAGCACTTTCTCTTCCAGCATGGAACTTTCTTCCATTTCTTGTGTGTGATTTCTGCTTGTATCTTTCCATAAATCCACGTACACAATCTTTCCAAATCTTTGGAGGCTGCACCTTTCATATTTTATATTCACCAGTACAACACCGAGACTGTCACTCCTTCCACATGCTTGCTTCACCTCCTTTCTTGCTCCTACCTGTAATGAGTGATTTATTTTATTCTGCTTCTCATTTGCCCATCACTGGTAGTGATGTGCTGCTACCTCCTGATACCCACTGTGTATCTTTCCATCATTCTTAGATTCTTCTTAGCTATGTAGCATCTCTGGGAGTATTGGGATAGGAATAGGGACTGGACCTGTGATTTCATTACTATACAAGTCCCAGATAAGGAAACTCCCTCTGCCAGTTCAGGGAGGCACCTTCTCTGAAACTTCTAGTCTTGGACAGTTGCCTAGAGCACCAAAAAAGAGAGATTAAATGACCCACCCAGGGTTACACGGCCAAAATGTGGCAGAGCTGGGCCTTGAATCCAAGTCTTCATGGCTTCAAGACCAGTTCTCTATCCATCTCTAGCTCTCTTGCTGCTTTTCTTGGGAGATTACCAGTGTTAAATAGACATCTTGAGATCATTAGAAGCATTGTAGAATTTTCCATGTGATCTAGCTCGTTTTTCTGCATTTCAGTTCTTTGCTCAGCTGATTGCCCAGTTGGAGGCTGTCTTAAGATATAGGTAGTATTGGATTAATTCAGTGGAATGTAATATCTGGTTCTGCATTATAATCTGTATGTGAATACATATTTTTCATTCATTTGTTTTTTTTTTCCTGTGTAGTTTACTAGACCAGACTTTGAGTGAGCATGTTTTACTGCATGATGTGGTTCATACAATGTCATACAGGAGAATTAGAGAACCAAGTATGGAGTATCCTTGTTTCAGGTACACTTTACCCTAGGAAATATTTAAATGGTAGTGGTATACATTTCTGAGTATATAGCTTACTATTTTGTGTATTGCTTAAAAAAATTGTTGAACAAAGTTAATTCTGGTTACATTTAATAGATAGATAATAGATAATCTTGCACAATCTTAATGTATACATGAGAGATATCTTCTTAGAGGAGAGCCTTTAAGAGTGCATTGTGAGTGAAATGAAATTTTTGTTTAACACAGATTAACACAGCAGAATCATGTATTTTATGTAAGTGTCAATCATGTGTAATTGAAGATGTGGTTTGTTGGAAGTAATCATTTCTGATAGCCTGTCATTTTTGTAAAAGATACTCTACCTATGAATCTATAATTTTGCTAAGAATTTTATAGTGATAAGAATGTTCATATGTGAAACAGTAGTTATTGATGTCTTCTTGGTTGCCATTTTGGGTATTAAACATTTTTTTTTGGTTTGGACTTTTGATCTAGTCAGTTTTGGGAATTCCTGGTGTGGAGACCTTTCACCAGTGTAGATGGGCAACTTGTCTCTAACTGTTAGTCTTAGGAGAGTGTTGCTTAGGCTACTAAGAGATTATGATTTGACTAGAATCATATAGTCTTTGTTTCAGAGACAAGATTTGAATTCCAGATTCCTGACTCTGAGGCTGACCCTTTAATCATCATGGTACATTGCCCTTCTTGGACAGTTGTACTATGATTTTTTTTATTCTTTTAGGATCTTTCCCTTCTTGAGGTATTTTGGTAATCAGTCCTGGAATACCTTTAAAATTCTTTTGCCTCCAGCATGGATCTCCTCTGGAGTCCAGCTGCTTTTCTGACTTTGTTTTCTAATATCTCCATTTTAATGTATGCTCCTTAAAGGGACTGTTTTGATTTTGTATTTATATCCTCAGCATATAACTTTGTGGCACATAGCAAGTACTTAATAAATGCTTGCTGATTTTCTTTTTTCCCTAATTCACAAGCATTTATTTTCTCACTCCCACCTCCTCCACCCCAACGATAAAAAAAAAATAACAAAAAAACAAACACAACAATCCTAAATTTTTTTTTATCAAATACTCATAGTCAGGCAAACAAATTCTTGTGTTCTCCATGTCAAAAACATGTGTCTCATTCTGATTTCTAAATCTGTCACCTCTCTGTCAGGACCTGGGTAGCACACTTCTTCATCAGTTCTTTAGAATTTTGGTTTATCATTGCATTCACCAGAGTTCTTTTTTAAATCTTTCAAATATATTTGTCTTCTAATTGCTGCTGCATAATGTTCTCTTCCCTGTCTCTGTTCACTTTACTCTTCATCCATTCATACAAGTCTTCCCAGGTTTCTTCTAAATTGTCCTTGTCGTCGTTTCTTATGCTAAAAATAGTATCCTTTACATTTACATACCATAATTTTTTCAGCCATTTCCTAACTGATGGATATTCCTTTAGATCCTAGTTCTTTGAAACTCTAAAAGAGCTGCTATGATGGATCCTTTTCCTTTTTATTTTATCTCTTTGGAGTATATGCCTAATAGTGGTATTGCTGGGTTTAGTTGTCAATTACTTTCCAAAATGGTTGGAACAATTCACAGCTCCACCAACAGTGCTTTCATGGTTCTGTTGTCTCACAGCCCAACCAATAATTGTCATTTTCTTTTTTTAATCATCTTTGACAATCTGATAGCTATGAAGTGAAACCTCAGTGTTGCTTTATTTTACATTTCTCTTACTATTAGTAATTTGGAGATTTTTCATATGGTTGTTGATAGTGTGCTTTTCTTATTTTGAAAACTTCCTGGCCATTTCTTCATTGGAGAATGACTCTCGTTCTCAAATATTTAAACCATCTCCCTTTATCAGAGAAACTTGCTGCACATATTTTTTTCCTTCTGTTTACCTTCTAATTTTAATGAAGTTGATTTTATGGGCACAAAATATTTCAAGTATGTAATAAAAATCCCCTAAATATCTTGGATATCAGGGCTTTATAAGATAAATTTGCCACAAAGATTATTTACCCCCAACTAAAACTCTTTTCTGTTCAATTTCAGCTGCATTGATTTTGTTTGTATAGAAATCCTTCAATTTTATGTAATTAAAATTGTTCCTTGTGTTTGGTGATGACCTTTCTTCCTTGCTTGATGAAGAACTCTTCCCCATCCAAAACCATAAAAGAAATATCCTTTTCTGATCCTTCTCTATTTGTTCAAGAAAAATTTTCAGTACATTCTACGTCTAAGTTATGCATCCCCCAGAAGCTTGTTGTGGCTACATGGAAGTGAGATGTTGGTCTAACCCAGTATTGGTCACACTTCTTTGCTACTTTTCTAGCCATTTTTGTTAGATAGTGAGTGAGAATTTGCCCAATTTAGTTCAGGTCCTTGAACTTAGCAAACACTAACCTATTCTTTTAACTTATTTCTGCATTTTGTGCACCTAATCTTTTCCACTGATCAACTTTTCTCTTTTTAAATCAGTCCCAGATAATTTTGATTGTTATTGCTTTGTAGTATAGTTTGAGGACTTGTATTGCTAGCCCCCCTTCCTTTTCACTTTTTAAAAATTATTTTCTTTGACATTCTTAACATTTTGTTTCTCCAGGTGAGCAAGATTTTTTTCTTGTTTTATAAAGTAGAAATTCTTTACCTTTGGCACTTTGATTGGTATGGCCCTGAATCTGAAAAATAATTAAGGTAGTATTATCATTTTTATCATATTGGCATAGCTCAATCATGAACAATTATTTAAATGACTTTATTTTTATGAAGAATCTTTTGTAGTTGTATTCTCATAATTATTATGTGTGTCTTGGCAGATGGTCTCCCAGATTTTTTTTGATGTTATATAGTGATTTTGAAAGGAATTTTTTTTCCTATGTCTATTATTTTTTGAAGTTATTTTTCAGTTGATAATATAATTCAATCCATTATCATCTGAAAAATGAAATGATTTTGTTTTCTCTGTTTCTATTCTTTCTTTCAGTTTCTTTCTCTGTGTTAGTGATTTTGTTAAGATTTCTAGTTCTATATCAAATAGTAGTGGTAGCAGTGATCTTTGGTTTACCCTTTATCTTACTGAGAAAGCCTCTAGACGATCTCTGTTATATATAATGCTGCCTCTTGGTTTTAGATAGATTGTTTTAATGATATTACGTGAAATTCCCTTTATCCCTATGCCTTTTGATGTTTTTAACGTGATGGAGTATGCATTTTGTAAAAAAAGCTTTTGCTATATTGATATAACCATGTGATTTTTGAATTTTTTAAATGACTATGGCATACTATGTATATGATTTTCCCAATATTGAATCAACTCTATGTTCTTGGTATCAATCCAGCCTGGTCATAGTGTGAAATCTTTTGAATATATTGCTATAGCATTGTTGCTAATATTTCATTTGATATTTTTGCATCAGTATTCATTAGGAATAGTGGTCTATAGTTTTCTTTATCTGCTTTATCTCTCCCTGGTTTAGGTATCAAGACCATAGTTCTTTCATAGAAGAAATTTGGTAGGATCCCTTTTTTCCTATTTTTACAATGGTTTATATTAGTGTTTCTCAAACTGTGCTGCAAGGAACTCCGAAACTCCCCAAACTTAAATTTTTTTTAAAAAAACTGAACCTTTTGTTGTTTGTGGTTAATAAACATTAAAAATAACTTTAGAGGATTTTACTAAGAGGGTTCTACCAAAGTTTTGTTTAAACTGAACTACCACTGTGGAAAAGTTTGAGAACCGCTGATCTACATATTATTAAAATTAATTATTATTCCTTGAATGTTTGATTGAGTTCACTTGTAAATCCTTCTGGTCCTGAATGTTTTTTTTTCCTTTGGGAGTTCATTTGTGGCATTTTCCCCCCTGAGATTAAGTTTTTAAAATCTCTATTTTTTTGTTCCATTAAATTTGGATAGTTTTGTAAATATTCATTTCATTTAAATAGTAAATTTTATTGGAATATAATTGGGAAAATAGTTTTGAATAATCTGTTTTATTTCCTCTTAGTTTCCTATGAATTATCCTTTTTCATTTTTGGGAGTTGACAATTTTATTTTCTTTGTTTTTAGATTAGTTAATTATTTATCTAGTTTATTAATGGGGAAAAAACCTGTCCTACTTTTATTAATCAATTTAATTTTTCATTTTAAATTTTCTTTGTCTTAATAATCAAAATTTCTGGGTTTTTGTGTTTAAGGTTTTAAAAAAATTTTTTTTTAAAGTTGCATCCCAAATTCAATGATAGTCTCTCTTTTGCTGATGGAATTGTTTAAAGACATATTTTTCCTTCTGAGGATTGTGTTCTCTATATCCCTGAAGTTTTAATATATTGGCATATTACTGTAAACTTTCTTTGATGAAATTATTTATTGTTTCTATGGTTTTGTCTTTACCTATCAATTATTTCGGATTAAATTGGCCTCCATTTAAGCTTGATTCGCTTCTGAAGATCCCTTTATTGATCATAATTTTAATTGCATTGTAGTCAGTAATATTTAATATTTCTACTTTTCTGCATATGTTTGTGAAGTTTTCATATCCTGGCATATAGTCTGTTTTTGTAAAGGTGACATATACCACCGAAAAATGTACATATTCCTTTGCCTTTCCATAAAGTAATTCCCAGAAATCTAACTTTTCTAAAATTCTTTTCAAGTCATTAGCTTCTTTCTTATGTATCTTTTTGTAACATTTGCTTAGGTCTGAAATGGGCATATTGTGTAGCTAAGCTGTTATAGTTTTACTATATATTTCTCTCTATAACTCAATTACCTTTTCCTTTAAGCATCTTTAAATAGTTACATGCTGTGGCATATGTAGAAAGGACTGACATAGTTTCATTATCTCAGGTGCCTTTAAGCATAATTCAGTTTTCCCACTTGCTTTTTTTAACCATGTCTATTTTTACTGCTCTCTTGCCTCAGGCAATGCTTGCAATACTTGTTTATTTATTTGCCTGATTCATAATACATTATTCTCCAGCTCCTCATTTTTATTCTGTATGAATTTTTATATTTCAGTATGTTTCTTGTAAAAACCATATTGCTGCATTCTGCTTTCTACTCCATTCATCTATCCTCTTCCATTTTATTGCTAAGTTAACCCTTCATGTTTACAGTTATGATTATTAATTATTATATCTCCCTCTATCATATCCTCTTATATGTTTTATTCTCTCTTTTTTCTTGTTTAACTCTTTATTAAGAAGAGGAATGTGGTAAAAGAGAAGGAAAGTGATCAACATTATACCTAGGAGGAACTTAATACATATTTATTTCTTTCAGATACTCTTAAAGTTCTTGTGACTCTCTTAATACAGAGTATTTCTTCATTATGTATGATGTGTTCTGATTTCTCATATCTACATCCTCAGTTCCTAGTTTGTAACTTTCTGTCAGGGTCCATTCACACTCTGATTTTCAGGACTCCTGCTACTGACTTCACTTCTCTTTATATGTCTGTGCTCTGAACACTGTGGTCCTTAGGTCACTAATCAGAATCTTACAAGTTTCTAGCCCCACCTGGATTGTCCATAGAGTACTGTGGGATTCTGGCCCCACTGGAGTGTCCCTAGTCAAAGCACTGCAGACTTCCAGCTTTCTTGGAATATCCCTTGTCAGAGCACAGTAGGTTTCTGTCCCCCTTCTCACCTTATCCTATCATACCAAATCAAAGCTCTATATGCATCTTCAGTCATTGTGCTAGAAGGCTTCAGTCCTCTTTAGCTGTGCTCATGCAGTGCCTACAGTCATCTTGCTGTCTATCCTGGTACTATCCTGGGCTGGATGGAGGAGCTTACCGGTTTTTTTTTTAAATTTCTCAATCATTATTTGATCTTATGTCTTTTTTAGATTTTTGCTGGAGTATATGTGGGAGAGCTGGACTCTTCTACAGCCATACATGTTGCCATGTTAACTGGAAGTTCTTTTCGCTGTTTTATGATACTATATTGCTCGCTCATCATCTTCCACCATCTTTCTATATAATGTATGCAAATACATTTGTGCTGATACTGCCTTTGTTTGCTGGGTTATTTTGCTTAGAAAGTAGTAAAGGATTTGTTGACTGGGGCAGTGTCTGCACTTTTGGCCTCCTCATTCTGGAAACTTGCTTGGTTAAACTTCTCTAAGACAACTAAAGTCAATGTCTTTTCTTTTATTAATTTCTCATTTTTCAAAGTCAACACATTGCTTAAATAGGTTGGGTTGCATGCAGCTTTGTCTTGTTTTTCTATTCTCATTTGACATAAATATTGACATTTCTGTAGCCAGTTGATCTGTCAGTACAAATGGCTGATTATGAGAGGTCTACTAACTTAGCAACCAGTCATTTATAGGCTATATATAGGCAACTTCACTTTTTGTGGTGTTGTTCCCTGCTTGCCATGCCCAATGCATTCTGACTCTCTTCTTGAAACATATATGTGTATATTATATTCGTATAACATGTATATAAAATGTAGGGATGGGGTTTCTGAATAATCTAACATCTTTCACTTATTAATTATGAGCAATATTTTAAAAATATATTAATCTTCCTCCCCTATACTGACCTTTGCATTGATGTAACCAAATCTCAAGGTGTATGTAGCATTCTCTCTGGGAATACTCACCTCCCAGCTTGCTTGCTCTTTCTTGGATGGGTTAGGTTTTCCATGGGTCTTCACTCCTAAAACAATAGCTTACTTGCTCCCAAAGGTACACTTAACTTTCATAGTTACACAGTAAACACAACTAACTCAAAGCAAAAACATTTGTTTAAAAAGTCACAATAATAACAATAGCTATAAAACACTCCTCCCGTAAACCTGGGATCTACTCTGTCTATATAAGCATGGTATCAGTGGGAATTGTGAGCACAAAGTTAGTTTACTGTTAGGGAAAAAGGCAGAATTCATATTTCAGATACTACATGATCCTGATCTCCTTTCTCTTCTCACGATGTTCTCATGCAAGGTTATCCCTAGACACAATATCTCTAAGGGGTAAGTCACTCAGTCAGGCTCTCTGGGTATACTCCTCTAGGCAATTTGACTCTCAGCTGCCAGGGCCAGTTTGCTAGTGAATTAATAATTGACTTCTCTGCTCCTTGAAGTTGCTTCCTGTTTTCAAGTTTTTTGCCTCCTACTGGGCCAGTAGCTTCAATGAAAAACACCATGGCTGATGGAGAGGAGGAAGAAGAGAGAGAAGTCATTTCTTTCTCCTTCCCCTGCCTCCTGGTAGAGATAGAGATAGAGGTAGAGGTAGAGGGATCATATTCTACAAAGCTGCTTCTTGCCTCAGCTGCCTTACCTGTCACCAGAGTTAGCTAGTTTAGATTTTGAAATGCTTTCAAAGGCATGGCCAGTTTTCAGCCATCCAACAATAAGGTGCCTTTCTAATTCCATTAGGGCAATGTCTTCACATTTTGTAAATGAATAATGGTCATGTCTTTGTACTTCATTTAATACATCAGCACCTTGTTACCAGTTTTTTTGTCCCTTATTTTCTCTGATTCCCTTAGCTGGGCTGGGGGGGAGGAAGTCATGATTGCAAAATAACTCTCTTCCACTATAATAGTGTATGCTTTCATTTGGTTTAAAGAATTTTGTCAAATTTATTATAGGACATCTCTAGTACTTTTTCTTCTGTGGCAGATATTGGAGCATAAGCTAAAACTGTCTTGATGTTGGTTTCCTTGCCTATATTTATCATTAGTACTGCAAGCCAAAATATTCAAGTGTCTCATGAAATGATATTCTTTAGAGACTTGATGAAATTGGTTCTACCAATTGTTTGGTACTAATACCAATTTACTTGTCTATCCAAAGAGACCTGTGAGCCATCTTTCCATTAACCTGAAATTTCTTTATATCTCTTGGTTTCATTTTACAGTGAGAATTTGCAAATGGTTGTGGTTTCATTCCTCTGGTAGTGTATCCAATTATTGGACATTGCACAAATATCTCACATCTAGAGTAATACCAGTTAAATTAATGTTAATAGATATTCTAAAAACTTGGTGGTTCTTTGCATCCTCTTCCTCTTTAGGTAGGTTTATTCTCAGATAACAGATCCTCTATATCCAGGACCATACTGAAACCTGCCAGAGCCTACAGTGTGTTGACACAGCATTACCTCTGTGCTATCATGAGGGATCTGAAAAAAAGTGAACTTATTTGTCTCATTTAAATTCTAAGTTTTGGAAAATTACTTAAGATCTTATCTGACAGATTCCCTCTAGAATGAGGAAATAGATAAGATATTTGGGAAATAGATCTGATGCCTACCACAGAAACATGATATAGTAGTGATGGGGGATTGAAATTATCTAGACATCTACTGAAGAGCAGTAGAACTAATAATAAAGTAGAACAAATAACTCCTTGATTTGCCTTAGTGATAATTTTATCCTTCACAAAGTGGGGGAACCAGCAAGGAAAAATTCTGTTCTGAATCCAATTCTTACTACAGGGGTGCTGGGAACAGTGGAAATCCTGGTGGGTAGGCAAGTCAGTTAGATTTCAGGGCTGTAGACTAATCTCTAAGGCTATCAAATTGCAGAGAAACTTCTGACCTATACAAGTCAATTACCCTATCCCTATTCTCGAGAAAATTGAATAGGGGCATGACATAGTCAGACATATACTTAAGGAAAACAAGGTTGGTGGCTATATATATAGGATGAACTGAAGTGGGGAGAGACTTGAGGTAAAAAGGCAAATTAGGAAGCTTTTGTAATAATCTAGGTGAGAATTAATAAAGGCTTGAACTAACATGGTGGATGTGCAAGTTGAAAGATAATGGTTTGGATGTGAGTGATATTATGGAGGTAGAAATGGTGAGATTTAGGAAATGATCTGATACTTGGAGTGAAAGAAAGTGAGGATTTGAAGATGACAACAAGGTTAGGAACTGAGGACATTGGAACAGAGTGGTGTGGCCTTCCACAGAGAGAAATTTAGAAGGGTACATTTGTGGAGAAAGATAATGGGTTGTTTTGGAAATGTTGAGTTTAAGATGTCTTTGGGATATTGACTTTGAAGTGTCCAATAGGCAATTCATGATGAGAGATTGATGCTCAGGAAGGAGACTGAAGCTGGATATATATTATATATCTATATTTATATCTAGATAGATATAGATAGCTCTGTAAGGCATCTGAATAGAGATACACTCCTGGGAGCTGATAAGGTCACAGTGAGAGAGAAAGTGAATAAAGAAGAGAAAAGGATGACAGGAGAGCCTTGGGCAAGACCTACAGTTAAGGGGTATGTTATGGATTGTGTAAGCAAGTAAAGGATACTTGACTAAGTCAAATCAATTGCCTCAGATGATTCTCAAGTACTGAAAGAACTAGTAGGTATGATTGCTGAGTCACTGATGGTGATATTTGAAAGATGATGGAAAAATGTATGGAGAGTATTGCAAGATTGGAGATGGGCAGATGGTATGATGGTTTTTAAGGAAGACAACAGTTTGCAAATAATTGGCTGATAAGTTTGACTTTGATTCTTGGAAAAATTCTAGAATGGATCACTAAAGGGTGTTCTGGGCTAGACCTGACTTATACCAACCCCTTGGTCGTTTAGATTCAATACTGGAACAAAATGAGACACTCATAGATCATTCAGTACTTAACAAAAGCAGATTTACTTGGCCATAGCAGGAAGATATTCAAGAAGGAAGTACACTGAGGACACTTTAAATCCATTCAGCTGAGAGAAGCTACTTTCCCTGAGTTTCATTGTGGCCAAACCTCACAGAGAGCCTAGAGAGGCTCATGGCTGTTTTGTGCTCAGGCAAAGAAGTGATGTCAGCAGCCTGAGCCTTTAGTCTCTTGAGCCAGTCAAGTCCATAGGATTGTTTCAATACATTTTAAAAAAAATACTAGCATAATTTACAAAGGGGCAGGGATTAGGATATTACTTCAATCACAATTCTGTATGTCTAAAGGACATCTAGAAAGTAGTGATTAGAGATAGCCAGGATGACTTTCTTCAAGAACAGGTCATGCCAGACTACACTCATTTCTTTTTTGATGACTACTGAATTAGTAGATGAGGGGGAATGCTCTAGATATAGTTTACCTAGATCTTAGCAAAACTTTTGATAGAGCATCTCATGCTTTTCTTGTGGAAAAGACAGAAAAATGTGGACTAGATGAACCACAGTTAGATGGATTCAAAACTGGTTAGATGACTACTCAGAAAATAGTTGTATTAATGGTTCAATATCATTATGGCCAGGGTTCTCTAGTAGAGTGCCCTAGAGACCTTTACTTGACCATGAGATATTTAACATTTATATCAATGACTTGTATAATATCATAGATGGCATATTCACTCAATTTGCATTTGACACCAAGCTGAGAGAGATAGCTTTTATATGTGTCTATATATGTGCATATATTTGTGTATATGTATACATATATGCATATGTATATGTATAAATACACATTTATAAATATATGTATGTGTGTATACACATATACACACACACATATATGACAGAGTCAGTATCTAAAAGGATCTTGACAGGTAGTATTGGGTTGAATCTAATAAGATGAAATTTAGTAGGTATAAATACAAAATATTATACTTGGGTTCAAATAATCAGTTCCATTAGTATATGGGAGAATCATGGTTAGTTAGCAGTTTGAAAAAGATCCAGGCATTTTATAATACAGTATAAGTGCAAAACGTCTCAGCACTTCAATGTCTAACCAAAAAACTCCATCTTGAACTGATTTAGGAAAGACATAACTTCCAGGAATAGGAGGTTATAGTCCCATTATATCCTGCCCTTGTCAGTCCCCATTTGAAATACCGTGGTCAATTCTAGGCAGTAAGAAGGATATTGAGAAGCTCAAGATTGTTGAGAGGAGGACAGCCATCATGGATTTGGAACTAGACTTTGTCATATGATAATTAGTTGAAAGAACTGGGGCATATTTAGCCTAGAGAAGAGAAGATATTGGGGTCTTAGTGGTGGACACAATAACTACAAAGATTTGAAGGATTGTCATGTTGAAGGAGGTTTAGACTTGCTCTGTTTGATACCCAAGGACAAAATCTGGAATAATAGTGGGAAGTTGCACAGAGGTAAAATAGTCCTGATGTCTTGAAAAACTTAGTTACAATCAGAGTTGTATAAAAATGGAATGGATTGCCTTGAAGGGGTTATGGATTCCCCCTCCTTGGGTGTCTTCATCTGGATGACCTCTTTTGGCTATGGTATAGTGGGATTTCCTTTGGTATATAAGTTAGACTAAATGACTACTAAGGTCCTTTCCAACTCTCAAGTTCTGTGATTCTGTGGATAGCAGGAATAAGTCATTCCTCACTTTGGGCGACAGAGTGAGGACCTTAGTAGATTTCACAGGCTAAAATGATGGCCCTGATGATGATAAACTTCATCAAAATGAAGTATGCTTGGGCTATATATGTAAAGACCTTCACTTTGGTAAAAAATAAAGGATGGGGAGGCATGTTTGTAGTTCATGTGAAAAAGATATGGGGATTTTGGTCATACACATCTATGATGAAACTAATGTGATCATGGAAAAATATGGTGTCCAAAACAAGGGAAATGATAGTCTTGCTATACTCTATCCTAATCAGATATCTGGAGTATTGTTTTCAGTTCTGGGTACCACATTTTAGGACATTGTGAAGGTGGAAAGCATCTAAAGGAGAATAGCTTGAAGAAACTAGGGACTTGAAGAAAAGAAGACTTCAGGGGGACTTTCTAACAATCTCAAGGTATTTGAAGGGCTTTTTGGAAGAGAAGTTAAATGTGTCCTGCTTGCAGTCAGAAGTCAGAAGTAGGAACAGTCTATGAAATTGAAGATAGGCAGACTTAGGTTCAATGTAAGAGAAAATTTCCTACTGTTTAGAGTTTTCCGAAAGTTTAATGAGCCATCTCATTAGATATTGAGGTTATCTTAGTAGGTAACTGATTTCCTCAGTAACTAATGGGTTCTTCTTCTTTGGATTATTTTGATCAGAAACCAGAGGACTCCTTGTCAGTCATATTTAATTAGGTTATCTGTGAAGTCCCTTTTAACCTTGAGGTGCTGTGATTTTAATAAAAATGACTAAATAAGATCCTACTGATCAGGAAAAAAAAAACTAACTTACCACCAGACCATTAGCACTTTTCAAACCAGAGGTATTTTAGATCTTTTATTTTTTAAAAATGATTTAATATTTCTACTAGGAATATTCATTTGTCTAAATTAGCTTTACCTGGAGAAAAATGTGTAAAAAGTAAACATGCAATGTTATTTCAGGGTACCCTGAAGAATACATCAGAATCAAAGAAAATGTGTAAAAGGTATGTACATCCTATAGACAGTTAAATACGTGCCATGCACTTAATTCAGTCCAACAAGCATTTCTTGAGTATCTGGCACTTGACTGGGTACTGGGGACACAAAGACAGTAGTGAAGCAGTCCCTGCTCTCAGGTTTACATTCTACTTGGGTAAAGCCACAGGTACATAATATAGAGAGTAAATACAAAGTAACTTCTATCAGGAGAGAGCACAAACAAGTCAGAGGGATTCAGAAACGCCATCTGTAGAAAGAGACACTTAAGCTGTGCTTCAAAAGAAGACAGGGATTCTACAAAAATGGAGATCATGTTATGTCTGTACAAAGTCTTGTACGTGGGAGACAAAGTGCCATGCATGCATAAATGCTGATAACTGATTATTTTTCTTTTGTTTTCCATAGACCATGCATTCTCATATTAGACTCCTTGAAAGCTGGTTCTGTACAAAATACAGTTCAGATTTTGAGAGAGTGAGTAATATTATAATTTCTATATGTCTTTTAAAACTCATTAAGACTGTAAGTTTCAAAACAGTTGTTGTTCTGCATTGGTGGAGGAACTTTTCCCATTGAGAGTTTTTGACAAATAAACTTGCGACTCCAAACCAAAAGAAAAGACCAATAACATGTCAGTATTTTACTTTATTATGCACTTAGGTGAGGTTTGCTATTTTAGCATTGTTATGCAGTAAATATAAAGTATTTGCTCAAGTGATCTTTAATAAAAGTGGATGAGAAACTGACTAGTATTAGCAAGTGAAAGAAACATTTTGAAAAATACCTATCTACTAAATGCTTATGGTTAAAAAGTGCAGCTTTTTGAAAAGATATTTTCAAGATGCTAATTTTCACAAATTAAAAACCTCTTAATTGTAAATTAGCATTACTTTTCACTATAAATATAATCTCTTAATTTTAGTTATTTCTTTGCATTTTTTCTAATTGCTTTTTCAGTTTACTTTGTAGCAAGATTTATGAACTCATGTCTTCAAATTTTGAAAGGCCACTGTCATTGATCTTTGAAAGAATGTGAACAAGATGAGGAGAACTATAGAGCTTTAGAAGGGCAGATGTCCTGATTTTTAAAAAGTGTGGGGGGAAGAGAGTGGAGTCTTCAAACTAGAAATCACTGAGCTTGTATTCCTGGCAAAATTCTTTTAAGTTTTTATTAAAGGAATGATCACTGAATATTTATAAAAGGAAACTGATCATAAAGAGCCAGCATAGTTTCATCAAGAATAGATCGTGTCAAATGAATTCATTTCTGTTTTTGACCGGTTTCCTAAGAGTAATGGACCAAGAGAATGCTGCAAATATAATTGACCTAGCTTTTAACAACCATTTGACAAACTCTAGCTTCTGATCAAGCCAGAGATATATGGATTACATGAGAGTACAGTAGGTAGATTTGGAACTGGCTAAATGGCTGGGCTCCCCCCCCCCCGACCCCAATTAGTCAATACCTTTTTAAGATTTCCAGTAGAGTTTCCCAGGGATCTCCACTTGGAGCTGTGCTGTTTAACGTTTTTATCAGCCAATTGGATAAAAACATAGATGGCATGTATATTAAATTTGCTATGTCATAAAGCTGAGGACAGCTAATACATTAGGTGGCATATTTAGAATTCCAAAAGATCTTGACTGTGTAGAACATTGAGCACCATCTCCTGAGGACAGTTTTAATGGGATAAACATAAAGGCTAATACTTGGGTTCAGAAAATCATTGTCGTGAATATAAGACAGGGGAGTCATAACTAGACATCAATTCATCTGAACATTGGGCTTGAATATAAATGTATTAAGTTATGCTAAATTAAAATTTTGCTTGCTTTTAAAGGAAATTTTGACATATAAATTTATATGTAAACAGAGATAACATAAAATTGTGCCTCTAATATTAAGGAAAAAACCCCCAATATTTTAGCCTTGTGTAAAATACAGCAGTTTTTTTTGGAAGCAATCCTTGTAAAGATATATACAATATAATTTTGTAATCAGGAGCATCTTTAGACATTTTGACTGAAATATTAAGTTCAGAAACAAATATCATTCTTTAATCTCTGAACCTGTTGCATAGAGATGGAAAACAATTCCTACTTGAATTACTCTACTCATTATTGTCTCCAGGTACTTGGAAGTAGAATGGGAAGTAAGACGAAAAACACATCGTGAATTCAGCAGAACAAATATGGTTGACTTGTGCCCCAAAGTTCCTAAGCAAGATAACAGCAGTGATTGTGGAGTGTATTTACTACAGTATGTGGAAAGCTTCTTCAAGGTATATGGAATTAATAGCTTATTTTTTGGATTCTTATGGGACTAAGAAGTAGGGGGTAGGGTAGTTCACAGTAGCAGTTTTTAAAATAATTCTTTTTCTAAACATCTTAAGGGTTTCATAACATCGTTGCATATAAATGTGGATTATGTTATAATTTGAAATGTAATATGTAATAAGACCGCTTAAAACCTTTAGTGAAATTAGGCTTTAGTGAAATTAGAGATTAGTATGCACTATGAAGAATAACACTTTGAGTTTCTAGCACACTGAAATCCAAATCATGTATTGTTATCAGACGGTGATAAGGGGACAATAAGGAGAAGGAATTATTGCAGCTATAAATGTGGGGATTGGGAAGCACCTTTTGGGTTAAGTGTCATGATTTCATAATTTCATCTATGGCTGCCACAATTTAGGGATTCTGGAATCTGAGCAAGAGTTTCTTGAATTTAATCAGCTCAAAAACCTGCATGTTTCCCTGCATGAGTGGGTCATGAACCATCTGCTTAAAAGTTACTTAAAAGCATGAAAAAATTTTGGAAAATACAATGAATGTTTTTGAATCACTGGGCAGTTGTGGTGGTGGTTAGCATGGGGCAGTTGGCTTCGTTAGCCAATTAGTTAGCATTGGCTTTCATGAAATGTGTCATTTTGTGATATTCCTTTCTCTTGTGGTACACGATACATGATAGCATATCATTTTGTATAATGCCTGGACTCTATCTAAAGGGATTTAATTACCAGGAGACTAAAAGTACTTAATTGTACCAGTTTATTAACCTGTTAGCATTCTCAGTTATGAAGCAAAATAGTTTCCCTGGAAAGAATGATGAACTGGGAATCAGGTGACCAGGGAACTATTTCCTGCTCAACTATTGAACAGCTGTATGACCTTCAGCGAGTCACAACTTTCTGGGCTTCAGTTTACTTATCTGTAAAATGAGTGAGTCAGACTACATAATCTTTAAGGGCTGTTCCTGCTCTATCATCTTATACCTGAGGGTGATGTTCCAATATTTAATTATAATACTTTAAAATCAGTGAATTCCCTAACCTTTTTCATGTCTAATGGTTTCATGTTGAATTAGTTTGAATTGTCCTTAAAAATTTGAAATGTCTTCTTATCAGTTTTCTGTTTCCTATCATTAGGATCCCATTGTTAATTTTGAATTACCGCTGCACTTGGAGAAGTGGTTTCCCCGTCAGGTGATAAGGGCCAAGCGGGATGATATTCGGGAGCTGATCTTGAAACTTCATTTACAGCAACAGAAGGGCAACAGTAGTTAATTCATTATTGATGGACATGGAACTTGTGTTTTAAAAGATTACTGGAAAGCAGTGTACCAGCATTTGTGCTACTCTGCCTGCAAAGAAGAAAACACCTTCTGGTTATTTTGTAAATTGTTCAAAATTATTTAAATTGTGTAAGACAATTATTAATTTTGTTTGAGTCTGATAGATGGGATAAAGGGGTGGGAATGGGGAGAATGTAGATAAACTTATTAGACTGAAGTTAAAATTTGATAAATATTTCATATTTTTTTTCAGTGAATATGCTTGGATTATGCAATAAACATGTGATGTGAGAATGTTTTAATAAGTGATTAAAAAAAACAAACCACTATATGGTTTTAACCTGCACAAGACTCTGGGTACAGGACCACCTACTCCTCTGGTACTAAACCCATGCTTGGCAAGTCACTTCACATTGTAGCTGTTCTTTGCAACTCAAGCATGCTGTATGAATACTGTGTATTTTAAAATAATTATTGCTGAATGCCATTTATGGCATTACTTCTGTATAATATAAAATAGAAAGCTCTTAATGTAGGGTGGTAAAAACCTACTCGACCATCATGTACTTTGTCAATCTTCCTAGTTAGGTGATAATTCCACCATGCTTTAGTTGAAATGATTTTTTTTTCCTCCAATTCCATTGACATAATTTAAGGGGGTTGGGGAATTAGTCATTTATTTTGGGTGAAATTGGGAAGAAACTTAAGAATTATAGTTCTTTTAAAATGTGAATTCATTTTTCTTTCTAAAATTGGAAAAGTAGTTTGGCTTTTGAGAAACATTTTAAAGCAAATCTGAATACTTTTTTACATTATATTTATTGAGGTCTTTGTAAAATTAGAAAGAAGAATTTACTCATGCACTGTATGAGTATACACACCCAATTATTGAAGCAGATAATTCATTTTTATGAAGATAAAATTGGTCTCATTTGCTTTCTGTATGCTTATAACTTTAACAAGCTAAGTATACATATTTGTCCAGACTTATTCATTAGCTTGTTAGAATTCAATATACATTTTAAAAATCTATCTACCCACTTTTATACCAGTAAAGCAAAAATTGCTTTCATCCTTCTAATATAATATTTTTTCCAGAGGCTTTCCTAAGAGAGCTTAATTCTTCAGTACATATTCAGGCAAAATTTTACTGAATTTTTGTGATCCTGGTGGGATTATATCTGACTAGACTTCATGACTATCTGTTAAATATAATTCACTCTGATGTTATCAGAAATATTCTGAAGAAGACAGATAATCGTATTCCATTTTCTCAGATAAGAACTTTTATAAGAATATCATTTTAGTCTCCCAACTCAGATTTCTCTTGGATTTTTATCATAATTGTATGGAAGGAAGAAAAACCGAGGCCATTAGAGGTGAGGCTAAAAGGCCAAACAATTTATTTCAAGTGATATGGTTGAGGTTGCGATGTCTCAGTGACCTTTGGCTTTTTTTAATTTTGTCACCACTTTTATATTGTTAAAGATACTTGTCTTTTGGAGATCTATTATAAGGAGGGATATAATTATATGTCATTCCCAATTTGTGGGGCAATTTTTCTAGGTGACTTAATTATTTTGTATATCTTATTTTGGATATAGCAAGTACAGAAAACTGCTTGTGCTTTCTTAGCATTTTCATTTGTACATTTTTCAAAGATACCACTGTCATTATTTTTGAAGATTTGTCAAAATACTTACCCTCCCCCTACCAATTGATGATGGAAATATTGTGTTTTGAGAATGATTAACAGTGTGTTTGATATTAAACACATTTTAATATTCATCAAATAAATGTGTTTTTTTTTCTAAAGGAAGTTGAGCCTCAGAGTGGAGTAAATTTTTGGTTGTATATTTCTCCATGCGTTTCATATAGTTGGTGCTTAAAAATATATACAATACAGTACTGCCTTAACCAGCATAAACCATATTTTAAAAGTATTTTAAATAACTGTGAATAAAATGTATTTTTGTGCATCTATAGCCTATAATTCAAATTAGATTTACTACCTTTTATAAATGACATATAAAATGAAAAGAACCAAGTCTCTTAGCTAACTCATGGGTTGGGAGGCAGCAAGAAGGATTTGGTGTCTATTGATTCTTATTAAAGAACAGAGTATAAAATTAACTACAAACCTGCTAGGTTTGTTATACAAAGGTTCAGACCATTTGTATTAGGAGGGCAGAGTTTATAATCTCAAAGAGGATCATAAACATGTCTGAAACGTTCGGAACCGCCGGATATAAGAAACTCTCAAAGTAGAAGGCAGAAGAATCAAAACATTTATTTGGGCTCCACAGTAACCAACCCATGAACCAGCAACCCCATTTTGATATATTGATCAAAAGCTTCCAGGCCCAATAAGTACGCCTTGAAAGAGTAACCAGGAGGCTACAGAGAAGCATGATTGCGTAAAGCAAAATCATGTTTCCCCCTCTATGGTAATAAGATTACCCACTGGCCTGAAGTCTTTGTTCAGCTTCCTCCCGTAGGTCAGCTCTGCTACTGGCAGCTCCTGCTTCAGCTGTGGCTGTGGCTGTAACTGTAGCTGTAACTGTCGCTGTAACTGTTGCTGTAACTGTCGCTGTAACTGTCGCTGTAACTGTCGTTGTAACTGTCTCTGGCTCCAACCGGAAAAGGAAAAGAGGATCTTCAAGCTGTCCTCTCCCCTCTTATAGAGTTTTTGACATCATCAAGCACCGCCTGAACGACCAGGGCCGATTGGTTCTTGACTTGGCCCCTCCCCCTAGCGTAGCCGTTAACACCTCCCCTCAGCCAGCCCCATGACTCATCACACAGGAAGTTGTCTGCTTCCTGGAATGCTCTTTGGGCTTCCTGCCCCGGAAGAGCAAGCCACAGTGTCCAGAGGCTCAATGAGGTAAGCTGAGTCATTCAAAGAAAACAAAGGCCATTCTGGCTACACTCCACCCCTTGTTATAGGATACATAATCTAATCAGCCATGTATCCTAGAACATACATTGTGATCCAATTACAAAGGAAACTAAAACATATCATTCATTATAAAGCAAAACATATCATTTGGTGACATTCCTAAATATTGGTTTACGATTCAAATGTGATCCACCCCTAGGTCCCAGCAAGATAATCTCTTCAATCAATCATCCCCAAAATAATTATTAATAATTCAAATGTCCACCCCTAAATCCTTGTATCCATTACATAGGATCAATAATATCATAACAATAAAACAACACAGCAAGGATAACACAAAATAAGTAAACAGAACACTATCATTATTTCCACCCCCCTTGAACGATTGGGGCTCAAAATCTTGGGGTGAGGGGTGAAGGTCTCATTTTCCATAGCTTCTTCATGCTGAAATTGGATGTAGAGATGGCCCTGCCCCCAAAAAGTCCCATTCCAGAAGTCATTTCTTTAACAAGCTGGCAGGAATTCCAAGAATGCTACATGCTTAGGCAGTCACCGGAAAGTGCAGGGTGCTTAAGCCTGAAGGAAACAAAACTAGCAACAAGGTTAGCCAAAACAAAGGACAAAAAGAATAGACAAGTATGGATTATAATTCTTCAAATAAAATCATCTCAAGTTTGGTTGAGATTTCAGTTATGCAAAGATCCAACATCAGAGCCAAACTCAGGTGGGAAATGTTTCTTTTCAAAAGGAACATAATGAGGAAGCCAAGAGGATCCCACCCTAGATAGAGACTAAGATTGTCCTCCCATCTTTTCCCTAAATGTACAAGTTTTCATCCGTTAATCACACAAGGTCACCTTCACTCTGAGTGGCTTGTGGGCTTGCAGGAGCAGTTCTTATTTCCCTATCTCTCCTGTTATCAAGGCCTTTATCTCTGTACATTCTATATAATTCATTGGTTGGAATTCCATCTATCATTTCAAAACCTACCCCTGCTCTCAATAAAGCAGTAAACATTTCTTTCCTTGTTACTCTCCTTTGGCGCCAAGTTTGCTGGTTATTCACCCTTCTCTCTCGAGGAGATCTATCCCTTCCCCAGTCACCTAAGTCATGTAACTGTAAAATCTTATTTATCACTGTTGTAAGACGGCTCCCTACTTCTCCAAGTAATAAATTCAAAATTAGTTGTTTATAAGCAGGGGGAGCTGTCCTAATTATTAAATTCCTATGAGGCAGTTCCATTGGATCATTGTAATATTTGTCTGAGGTTCCTATCATAATGGCAGTCTTCATTACCTCCTCCTTTAGTCTCATGATACAATCTCTAAGTGAATACCAGGGTCTGTGCTCAGTGGGCCACATAGAATCAGTAGCATATCTCTTATTGCATCCCACAGCGGCTAATGCCAACAGAGTAGTCCTGCTATCACCATCTCCTTGCTGATGATGTTCCCTAAAAGCTTGTTGAACTAGAGGATCATGGCTGATACCTATGAATCTCATGCAGTCTGTCCTATCTACTGATATTCCACTGGCCCCTTGATCACTGAGTCTTACCATCCAAGATATCAATGGTTCTCCTATTCTTTGGCTGAATCTACTCAAAATATCTGTGACCTCTTGAGGTGAGAAATCTTCCTGAATTTCCCTTGTAACTGAATCTTCACCTCGGGTTTCTGTCTTCCTCCTTTGTATGGGTCGAGCCCTTGTCTGATCATTTAACCATCTCCTATGCTCTGTGTGAGGCACATCCTGAACCCCAGTAGTGTTTTGTGCCTCAGCCCCTAACATTGTCTCATTCTCTCCCCACTCACTTCCTCTGCCACCATGGCTAGGACGAAGCAGGCAGTCAGGCTCTTTCTGGGCTGGGTTGAAATGCACTCTGGGCTTTTTTGGTCTCCTGTTGCTCTTAGCCACATTAATAGAAAAGTTCTCATTTGAGTCAGTTTGGTCTCCTGCTATCTGAGATTCCCCTTCTTCCTGTGGGGTAGGAGTGTCCCCATGTCTTTCACTTAATCTCAATCTTTTGTATACTAGCCGGTAGGCTGATAACACTATCCAGCTTTGCCTAGATAGTGATGCCCCTGACTGAATCCCAACTTCTCGTAAACACTTTTCCAAATCCCTAGGATCTCCTCTCCGTAGCCTTGGTTCCCAGTTTTCACAGGGTCCAGCTTTTTTAGCCAATTCTTTTGCTAGGGAGGAATAAAATGGATCCTCCCATCCTGGGATATTCATCTCTTCCTCTGGAATTGTTCTGCTTCTAAATAGAGATCTTATACCTAGCGATCCCATCCTCGTCGCCAAATGTATTAGGAGGGCAGAGTTTATAATCTCAAAGAGGATCATAAACATGTCTGAAACGTTCGGAACCGCCGGATATAAGAAACTCTCAAAGTAGAAGGCAGAAGAATCAAAACATTTATTTAGGCTCCACAGTAACCAACCCATGAACCAGCAACCCCATTTTGATATATTGATCAAAAGCTTCCAGGCCCAATAAGTACGCCTTGAAAGAGTAACCAGGAGGCTACAGAGAAGCATGATTGCGTAAAGCAAAATCATGTTTCCCCCTCTATGGTAATAAGATTACCCACTGGCCTGAAGTCTTTGTTCAGCTTCCTCCCGTAGGTCAGCTCTGCTACTGGCAGCTCCTGCTTCAGCTGTGGCTGTGGCTGTAACTGTAGCTGTAACTGTCGCTGTAACTGTTGCTGTAACTGTCGCTGTAACTGTCGCTGTAACTGTCGTTGTAACTGTCTCTGGCTCCAACCGGAAAAGGAAAAGAGGATCTTCAAGCTGTCCTCTCCCCTCTTATAGAGTTTTTGACATCATCAAGCACCGCCTGAACGACCAGGGCCGATTGGTTCTTGACTTGGCCCCTCCCCCTAGCGTAGCCGTTAACACCTCCCCTCAGCCAGCCCCATGACTCATCACACAGGAAGTTGTCTGCTTCCTGGAATGCTCTTTGGGCTTCCTGCCCCGGAAGAGCAAGCCACAGTGTCCAGAGGCTCAATGAGGTAAGCTGAGTCATTCAAAGAAAACAAAGGCCATTCTGGCTACACCATTTTGGAGAAGGAAATTTCTGTAAATGAAGACCTTTAGCTATTTTCAGAAGTTAATGTCATTATTAATAATACTTTGTTCACAACAACCCTACAAATTAGGTAGTGCAACTCTTATCTCCATTATTATAACTGAAGAAACTAAGTCTCAGTGAGTTTGAATGATTTGCCTATGATAATGCAGATAATAAATGATGGAACTAGGATTCAAACCCATGTCTTCTGACTCCCAAGTTCAGTGGTCTTACTACTATGGCATGGTGATATATGTTTTAATCAGAAAGATTTACACATTGGCTCTGAAAAAATAGGCAATGAACTAAATTGGTGATAGCAATCCATTTGCTTTCATGAAAAGAAAAAAAGTCTTTACTTTCCATTAGCTAATAAGATTATGTCAACTCTAATTTCATGTAAAGAATAATAAAAATGAATTTATATAATGATGACTCCATCCAGGTGCAAGTGATACCCTATGCTTCACACATAGTACTAATGTCTGATTGTTCAAATGTTCAAATGAGATTATGTAAATAAGCACTTCATAAACTATTAAAGTTTTATAAAAGCTACATACTTCTATTACCACTACTTTGAGAATTCACAATGTAGTTTCTAAAACCTCCTAAATTATATTTTATACAACTCTATGAACCAACTTGTTGTAGTATTTTTAGACTGTTGCATAAACTACCTCCTTTGTCAAGTAACATAATTTAGTTGAGTATTTCATATTTTTGGTTTGAAAGTAAAGTAGCTGTGGGGCAGCTTGGTGGCACAGTGAATAGAGTCAGGCCCTGGAGTCAGGAGGACCTGAGTTCAGATCTGGCCTCAGACACTTGACACGTATTAGCTGCGTGACCTTGGGCAAGTCACTTAACACCAATTGCTCTGCCAAAAAACAAAAAAGAAAGCAAAGTAGCTTTAAAGACTGGAATTACTTAGGACTTTTTGGGCAATTATAATCTAAAACAAATAACATCAATTCATACTCTTTTTCTTTGTCTTCTTAGGCTACACAAATAAGACTCATTTCCAGGTAATCAATTCCAGTTAAATTTTTCTCTGGGTTTTGTAAATGTGGCATTTCTTTTTAAGGCCTTTGAAATGTGACTATCATGTTTGAATCCCACAGTTTCCATTTTCTAAGCCCCAAAATAAAATGTGGCAGCTACTTTTTAATAAGCTAAGATTGTACTTTACACAGCTGGTGGAGATTCAGGCATCTGCTCTGTAGGCTGAAAATTCAGCCTTCGTTGAAGTTTTCATAAGGCACTTCCAAGAACTTTCCTGTAGCTCTCAAGGCTCTCCTGTGTTAGTACTCATTTCTTGCTGTCCTATTCTGTTCTCTCATCTTAGAAAAATAGATGTCTCAATGACTGTTCTTTTTTTGCTGCCCTATTCTTATTCTCGTTTGGACTCATCCTACGTTGGAAAAAGAAAAATCAAATCCTTGTAACAAATATGTGCAGCCAAACAAAACACATTCCCAGATTGGTTGTATCTGAAAATGTATGCCTTATTCTGAATTTTGAGTCCATCACCTCTGACCAAGAGGTGGGTAGTATGTTTTAGCATTACTCTTCTAGGGTTTGTGATGTTTAAAGGTTTGAGAGACATGATTTCTGTGGAATTAGTTATTTTATCAGTAATGCTAGCATTTGAATAAAAGAGGTCAGGGGTACTCTCAAATGCCAAAGACAATCATGGCAGTGAGGCTCAAGGCTTACATGCCCCTGGAAAAGTGGGTATTTCAGAGGGTGGCAATCAATTCTGATTGGTCAACAAGTAGTGAGAGAGAATGAATGTTACAAGGAAGGGCTGGACCTATTCTAATGACCTTTGATTATGTCATTTACTTCTAAATTATCTCCAGCTTTGGGCAATCTGATCAAAGAATTTATCCCTGCCAAAACCTGAGTGGAGCACAACGGGCTTCTCCATCTTAGACTGAATTCTTTGTAAAGTTGGGTAGAGTCTGACCAGGACTGGGGAGAAAGTTAAACCTTTATAGAATGAGCTTTGAAATGAGGACTTTAGAAAAAAGGGGGAACTCTGGATCTCCCTGAATCATTGATTATTGATAATAATTTCTCTCAGGTTGTAGTTACTACCTGTTGTTTTTATGAAACTTGCCCAGGATGAAACAAAACAAGAATTTAGCTTATGATTGTTCAGTGGAAAGTTCCTAATTATTTGTGACAAAAGTCCTCCAAATCCCAAGAGTCTGACTTATTATATTTTTATCCACTTGACTGGATGAGAAGAACAGTTTCTAAATGATCCATTGCATCACATGTAATGTCATAATGGTACAGGAAGGCTACACTAGTTTGAGAGTCACACATTAGTTAGCATCTTGGGTCTCAAATTTGATAGCAAACAAGCAAATTACACTGAAAGATTTTCAGTTCTCAGTGGGCTAATGGAGCTTGTGTGATGGTAGATGTATTCATTGTCTGGAGAAAGATCATTAAGCAAACTGGCTTAATTTTATTGGTCATTTGTAATCAGCAGGATCCGTAGAAGTTGATTGTGCATTTTAAGTTGTGGATCTTGAGGAGCAGGAAGGAAAAATGTCTTATAGACCTTCCCTGGTAGCTGGGCAGGGCAAAAAGTGAATTACACATGAGGCATATTGTCCTTGTTTAGTATGATGAATGTCAGTAAAGAGCTTAGCTAGACAGATTAAAACAACAAAGAAAATCGTCTCTGCCATCTGCTAACAAGAGGAGTTTTCCCTCCTGTTGCAACACCTAGCTTATTCCCGGACAGAAGTGAATATCTTTTTGCATGGAAAAGAAAATTGAGTGGGAAACATTTTGCTTTAGGCTAATTTGTATTGCTTTTGCAGTAGGCATCTACTGTCAGCCAAAATTTAATTTTTAGTATCAGTTTTTTTTTCCTATAAAGGCACAGTCTCAGAAGATTTCAAGACTTAGTTCTTGCTTAAGTACTTAACTTCCAAGTTCCTTTGGGTTTTTAGCTAAAACAAGTATGTTCTCTTTTTCTTGGAAAACTTCTTTGGGTATTTTGATATTTGTTTTGATAGAAGGGGACCTTCAAACTTTAACAGGTAATGCCATTTTTTCTGTGATTATAAGATAATTAAAAGAATAATTCTTTCATCTAAGTAAGTGATAACTGAAAAAATTAGAGCAAATGATAAGCATATACAGTAGAGCTATGTTTATCTTTGGTATATGGTCTTTTTCAACTGTCTTGAATCTCAACAAAATCCTTTCTTTTTGCTTTTCTTTAATAATTCCTTAGTCACATTCATATTGAATTCACACATTTTAACTTCTATTTTCTGTTCTTTGTGCTGACGATTCAGCCCTGATATTTTAGTTTAGATATTGATAGTTTTCTTTAAAAAAAGAACTAGTAGAGAACATCCTGCTCAATCTAATAGGGAAAAAATATTATTTTGTAATATATCGAAATAAGGCTGCTTTCTAGCTTCTATCATTAATTCAGGGCAGGTGAAAGCTGAGCAGATCAGGAGTATTTAGTTACAAATGTAGAACACATAAGGATGGCATGCTTAGGTTTTTCTACTTTAAAGCTCTTATTGAATGTGTTTCAATCATTCTGAAAAAAGGAACCCACGGTAGAAGTTCTGCTCTTCCCCAGTGACCATTAAGCTTTGTGTAGCTATCAACTCATCTGAGCCCAAAACAGAATAGTATAAAATGATTGACACATACGTTGGGTAATAACTTTGATCTCCTATTAATATAGTGAGCAATAAATGTAATTAAAAAAACCCAAACAAACCCTCTTTCTCTTCTCTTTCCTTTTGACATTTGATGAGTATTTCATCTTAGTAACTCTTAACAGTTCAGAAATAAGTTCACCAAGGAGTAGAAATAGTAAGTGGAGAAATAATCAAATACTTATCTCCACAGTTTCTCTCCCCCCCACCCCCATTTGTATATGTCATCTTATATTTGATCATCAAACAAAAAATTATATGGTTTAAATACTATTGGCTGCAAAGAACTTTCTTGTGTGGTCTTTCATTCTGGGTAATAGACTGTTTTTGATCTTTCATCCGAAAGATTTGCTTATGATTTTATTTCACAGCACAAACCTATTTGCCTTCAGAGAAGATCCAGGAACCCAAGATTTTGGTGTCACGATTCAGGACGAGTTTACAGCCCTCAATACCTCTGTCTACAGAAAAGAAGCCTCTCGACTACAGAAAAAACAAACGGCAGCTATTGCTCCGCCAGAGGCGAAACACTCTATTTCCCAATGGAGTTAAAATCTGCCCAGATGAAAGTATTGCACAGACTGTGGCAAATCATTTGAAATATTTTAAAATCCGTGGTAAGTATTCACACTCTCTAGCTCCCGACACACATACATGCTCAGACTCCATGTTGAAGCCTGGAAGAGCTCTCTCTGTTTTATTGTTCTTCAGTTGTTTTCAGTCCTGTCTGAATCTTCGTTGCTATATTTGGGGTTTTCTTGGCAAAAATACTGTAGTGGTTTGCCATTTCCTTCTCCAGCACATTTCACAGAGGAGGAACTGAGGCAAACAGGGTTAAGTGACTTGCCCAGGGTCACACAGCTAGTAAGTGTCTGATGCCCAATTTGAACTCCAGAAGATGAGTCTTCCTGACTCCGGACTGGGTGCTCTATCTACTGCACCACCTAGATGCCCCAGCAGTCTATGTACATGAAATTAAATCCAACAAAGCCTCATTCATTTAGTTGGCATTCAGCATTTGACAATTTGGTCAGGGATAGGTTAAATTTGATCCTTGTATTTTGTATGAAGAAAGGACCTACTGAGAAAATTAAGTCAAGTGTTTTTTGGGTCAAGTTTTAGGTGAAATGTTTAAATTACTTAAGAGAATAAACTATTTTCAATCACTGCAAAAGCACCTATTTATAAATACGTGTAATATTTGTAACTCAAATATTAGATGTGAGGTTTGAAGAGCTTCTTCCAATGCTAGCTACTTATTGACTGCCAATAATTATAATAATGTCAATGAAAACATGAAAGACAATCAAACTCTGATTAAATGGAATGACTAATCTTGGTCATGGAGAAGTGATTATGAAACACATTTCTCAGCAGAGAGGGCGGAGCCTTCATTTGTGAAATGTGAGATATTAGACACTTTGGATGTGTTTGTTGCTTTTGTTAAGGTGTTTTTCTCTATTATGAAGGAGGTTTTGGTGAGGGAGATCATGGAATGGAGATCAAGAGTCAGTTGTGTCTGACTCTTCATGACTCCATTTGGGGTTTTCTTGGCAAAGATACTGGAATGGTTTGCCATTTCCTTCTCCAGCTCATTTCACAGATGAGGAAACTGAGGCAAACAGGGTTAAGTGACTTGTCCAGGGTCACACAGCTAGTAAAAGTGTTAAAGGCCAAATTTGAACTCAAGTCTTCCTGACTCCAGGCCCAGCACTCTATCCACTGTGTCACTTAGCTGCCTCCTAGTATAAAAAATAAAAGGCAACAATAAATCTTTTTTTTAAAAAATCACTTACTGTGACTTTGGACTAAGTCATTGTACCTCTTTTTGGCCTCAATTTCCTAACCTGTAAAATGAAGTTTTTGGGCCAGATGATCTGTAAGGTCACTTTCTAGCAATTTCATATAATGTATTCTCTAAAGATATTTACTAGGCAGGATTTCATTATTAGTACTTCTATCAAGACAGTGTGCTTTTTCTGTTAATGTTCTCTTCAGTCCCATTTCCACTTTGTTAGTTTTAGTTATTGTGTGAAACTAAAAGTAATACAATTTTATTTCTTTTTTTAAAGTAGTCTATAATTCAGACTGGTTTCCTTCCATTGGGTATACTTTAATGAGATACTGCTCTATACTTTTGAATTAATAGATTTACTCAGAAGCATTTGAACTTAATAGAAACATGCCCTTTGTACTGAAAGCAAACAAAAACTGAAGTCAGAAATGCCAATATCCTTTTATGTTCTCTAGCGAATTACACCATGACCGGGTAGGCAGAGTGTTAGATTTGGAATCAGGAAGACAAGTTCAAATGTGCCTCAGACTGGTACTACTAAAAGTTGGCATTTCTATAGCACTATAAGGCTTACGGCTTGCTTTACATGTGTGATCTCATCTGATTCTGTGGTACTGTGGAGAGGACACAGTATTTGAAGTCAGAAGATTTGGGCTCAAATCCCAGCTTTGTCATGTCATACCTGCATAGCCTTGAGAAATTGACTTCAGTTTTCTGGGTCTTAATTTCCTCACCTGTAAAATGGAGGAATTAGATTAAATAGCCTCTGAGGTCCCTTCTAGCTCTAAATCTTTGAACTATGAACACCTGGAGATCCTTTTCTCTGTACCCATAGCATTCCACGATAAATGGGTTTTTTTGTTGTTCAGTCATTTTTCAGTTGTGTCCAACTCTCTGTGAACCTATTTGGGCTTTTCTTGGCAAAGATACTGGAATGGTTTGCCATTTCCTTCTCCAGCTCACTTTACAGATGAGGAAACAGGCAAACTAGGTTAAGTGACTTGCCCAGGGTCACACAGCTAGTAAGCGGCTGAGGCTGGGTTTGAACCCTGGAAGAAGAGTCTTCCTGATGCTGGGCCATGTGCTCTATTCACTGTGCAACCTAGCTACCCTAGCTTTTAAATGTTCAATTGGTTATAAATGTAAGCTTTATTGACCCTGCTGTTTAAATTGGCTTGTCACTTGTACTTAAAAAGAAATAACTAGTAGTTTAAGTAGCAGAGATGAGGTCAAAGTCTCAAGGTTTGTGTCTGTTATGGACCACTTAGTGCTATGCTGTTCTAGGGGTTGACCAAGTCACCGATCCAGACCAGCTATATTCTACATGTTGCATGGGCACCTGGAGAAATCATGATCTACAGTTCTAGACAGTGAATCAAATAATCTTTTGGTCATGCTTAGTTCTTCTGCTTCTGGATATATGTGTGAATTTCTGGGCATTCTTTAAACAAGTTAATATGTTGTAGGCTAGGCTTATCAGCTAGAGTTGTTTGTCAGTAAAGGGCCCTATATTAAAAGATGAGATTTGGTTGTATTGTGAATAAAGCTAGACTGAGGTCACAGAAAGCACTGATGAAGCCAGGTCTCTATAAATGTTCAGTTACTATGTGCTATTAAATTACATGTATAATACAATTTTATATTAAACAAAATATATTTTTCATGGTACATAGAGTCACAGACCCTGAGTTAGAAAGGACTTCAGTAGTCAGCTGAGCCAATTCTCACACAACAAAAGGATCCCCACTCTGATATAATGGCATCTAAGTAGCACAACAGATATATTACTGGCACTGGAGTCAGGAAGACCTAAGTTCAAATTCAGCTCCAGACAACAACTCACTATATGACCCTGGGCAGGTCACAACCTCTGACTGCCTTTGTTTTCTCAACTGTAAAATGAGAATTGTGGCACCCATCACCTCACAGAGTGGGAGTAAGGCTCAAATTTGAAAAGTGCTTAGC